>NC_057811.1:324671305-324958451 GCF_018294505.1 Triticum aestivum | reverse complement strand
GTTTTGCGGTACGCCACACCCCTCCCGATCAACAGGACCCCGTTCCGAACGTAGGAGGTCCGTCTCCTCCGTTTTGCGGCACGCCAGGCCTCGTTCCATCGCCTGTTCCGTCCAAGCCCTCCCGATGAACACGACCACTCATTCCGTTCCGACCCAGCCGGTTGGCTCCCATGCGTTCCGTTGCCTCCCGATGAACACGACGCATTCCGTTGCCTCCCCATGAACACGACGCATTCCGTTGCCTCCCCATGAACATGACGCATTCTGTTGCCTCCCCATGAACACGACGACGACGTTGTTTCTCCGTTCCGACCCAGCCATGTACACGAGCCCTGGCCGTACGTATGCGCGAGTAGGCGTTCGAGACCCCGCCCGTATGTACACATACGTGGCCGTATTTTCTTTCTCGCACCCTGGCCGCTGTACGTACGTGTACATGCTACGTGCGCGCCTCTACTACGACACGTACGCGCCTCTACTACGACACTTGCGCGCCTCTACATCCACCAGTATATATGTATGTACACGTTCGCGACCAGAATGACAACTCTACGTACGCTTCGACCAGGTGGGTCCCGACTGTCAGGCACTTCCTTGCGTGCGAAGATGTAGCTGGTGGGTCCCAACAGTCAGGGGGCGAATCGTTTTTTTTGCCCGGACGCACTTCCTTGCGTGCGAAGATGTAGCTGGTGGGTCCCAGCAGTCAGGGGGGCGAATCTTTTTTTTGCCCGGACGCACTTCCTTGCGTGCGAAGATGTAGCTGGTGGGTCCCAGCAGTCAGGGGGAAAAGTTTTTTTTCGCAAAATACAGTGGCCCGTCCGGTGGGTCCCCGCTGTCAGGTGGAGGAATCATTATTTTGCGCGTAATAAGGAGGCACTTCCTTGCTGCGGCCGTGGACCCAACTGTCAGCCTCTCCACGTACAGTCCACGTCCGATGGAAGTCGTTCCTTGACCACGTTGACCACGCCGCGCTGAGAGCACCACGGCGATGGACGACGACGAGGACTAGGAAGGGGATGACTCGGAGCCGGGGAAGAAGCAGCAGTGGATGCCCACGCGACGAGGAGTACGAGGGTTCACTGGTTCGGCTGCGGTGTGAGGCTGCTGTAGCCGCAGAATAACAGGGGGTGTGGGTGAGTAGAGGGATGGCCTGGCCAGCGGTGGGAGTAGTAGGGGGCGGTGAGGTCTCCGCGGCATCACAGCTGGCCACGGGAGGCAGGAGCACGCGGCACGACCGGCGCTGGTTTGGGCGGCTGGAGCAAGAAGACCAGAGGTTGAAAAGCACCACGGCCGTTGGATGAACATCGTACGGTAACAAGAGCTAGAATCGTTCATATTGACTAAGTTGACAAAGCCCTCCGTCCCCGTCAACTTGGTAGGCCCACAAGTGAGCCTCCCACTATGCTGGGTTCCAGGTGGCAGGGGGAGTATTCATTTTTTTGTGCGTAATAAGGAGGCACTTCCTTGCGTGCGAAGATAGCTGGTGGGTCCGACATGTCAGTGGGGGGCACGTTATTTTCGCGAAATACAGAGGCCCTTCCGGTGGGTCCCAGATGTCAGGTGGAGGAATCCTTATTTTGCGCGTAATAAGGAGGCATTTCCTTGTGTGCGGGCGTGGACCCAGCTGTCAGCCTCTCCACGCACAGTCTACTTCCGATGGTGTCGTTCGTTGACCATGTTGACCACGCCGCGCCGAGCGCATCCAAGGTGGTGGACGACGGCGAGGCCCCGGACAGCAACGAGCCGGAGATGGGAAGACGCGGGAGTAGAGTCGCGGACGGAGAGGTGTACGAGGGTTAACTTGTTCTAGTGCGGTGTCGTTGGCAGTCGGTGGAGAAGAACATGAGGTGTGGAGGGGTGGAGGGATGGCCTGGCCAACGGTGGAGTAGCGCTTCATAGTGAAGCGTGCTAAGGAGAGCTGCTAGCAGCAGGAGGCGGGAGGTGGTCCCGGCGGTGCTGGATTAAGAAGACGAGAGATTGAAGATGGATGCCGGTCGTTGGATGTAAATCCAACGGCTAACATGTCAGAATCATTTGTTGACTAAATTGACAACGACTTGCGTTGGCTTCGACCTATTGGCCCACATTTCAGCCTCCAAAAATGTGGCACGTATTCAACCCATTTTTCAGAATTTACAGTCTTTTTTTTGCGCGGTAGAATTTACAGTCAATTTGATCTTTTTTTTGAATTATAGCCATTAGCTGGGTTGGGTGAACAAATAATGTAGCGTCCATGCGGCCCATTTATTTTATTTCCTAAAAAATTACAGGCCATTTGCACTTTCTCGAAATACACGATTTTGCTGGGCTGATTCTAATTATAATGTTGGGTTGGGCTAGCAATGTTATTAAAAAATAAAAAGGGGTTGAGCATTTTGTTATAAATATATTTAAATAATAAGTGATATTATTACACTCGTCCTTAAATCTTACCAAGCTTTTGTACACAATCACTAGGATTTTCGTGCCAAAACAATCCAGGATTTTATTTGTTAAGAAATTATTTTTATAAGTTAATAAGATGTGGGATATTGTTTTCTTACATATGTAAGTATCTGTTATATATGATGACAATAAAAATAATATATAATAACATATAAAATAATTTAAATATATATAATATAGTTAGAAGGGAAACATAAGTTGGACCTGGCATTCCTATTCTTATATAGAAAAATAGAACAGACCTCTGCGTTTTCTTAAAAAAAATACATAAATTGGGCTACCAAAAATAAAACCTCGGATGGGAGATCCATAGGCCGGTCGATACATGACGGCCCTAAGAAAATACAAACAGGCCTATGGACCTCCCATCCGAGGTCGTGGGCTGCGCATGTTAATAATGAAAGCCTAGACGGGGCAGCCCAAAACCACGTCCAACACTTGCCAAAACTTCGTCCCTCGTTTTCTCTGTGTTTCGCACACTCGACATTGTGTGGGCATTTTGACTGTGCATCATATGAAGATGTGCTATGCATGAATGTTGATCAGCATGATGTTAACTGGCTGGTAGTTCCATTTTTGACCATGAATAAAACTTCCAACTTGATGTTAACCCTGTTTGAAAAGGCCGTGTTAATATAAATGCTCTGCCTCTGAAAGTTGCAGTTTCTTATCTGAAACTGAACTTGCAGTTTCTTATCTGAAACTGAAACTTGCAGTTTCTTATCTGAGAATCACATTGTGTGCACTTTTATACTCCTATGAAACTACATTTTTTAAGTGCTAAAAATAGATCTCTAGAATTCATAAAATACTTCATATGCTCAATACTGCAAATCTGAAATTCAAAAGACATTCATATCTGAAAGTACTCTCAAAATACACAACACAAAACACAATTGACAACCTGCAAATACTGACAACCCTAAGCTCCTCCTGACAATTCACAACCTGCCCGACTATTGGGCTGGGGGGGCAGCCCCCTCCTATTCCTCGGCGGCAGACAGTCGCCCCGTGAGACGATGTGAACGGCAAGGGAGATGATGGCGGGGAAGCGTCGTCGGGCCAACTGCTTTTCTCCTCTTGCAGTTGGGTTCGGTCGACGAAGACTCCACCGGCTCGCTCTGGCAGGACACCCTCACAAACGGCACCCAGTAGATGCTCGATCCTTCAATCTCTGGTGGATGCTCCATCTGGGATCGATACTCCCACCACCGCTCCCTCATGATCGGATTCGGTGAATCTGTTTGCTCCATGGCCCAGAGGAGCAGCTCTATGTACTCCGGCGCGACTCCCTCCGGGAGTATCACCGCCTTTTCGCTCTGTTGTAGATATTTGGCCATGGATGTCACCGTCGCCGCCAGTTGGTCCTTGTTGTCAAACCAAGACTGTATCTCCAACATCCTAGCTAGCTTCACAGGGTCGCCGTCTGCGATCCTCACGTATCGGTTGTACTCCTCCATTGATCTACTTCTCCACAGCACCTTCACTCACCGGCGGTGGTTTTTGAATGGAAGAGGAGAGGAGCAGCGGTGGTTTTGGATTAGAACGGGAGAGGAGCGACACTGGTTTTGGACTGGAACAGGAGAGGAGGGGCGGTGGTTTTGAAATGGAAGAGGAGAGGAGCGGCGCTGCATTTAGATTGGAACAGGAGAGGAGCGGCGGTGGTTTAAGAGGAGAAGAGAGGAAGAGCGGCGCTGGTCTTGGAAGTATTTTTTTTGTTGTTTTGCGTATTTTGGGTCAAAGTTTGACCACGTACTGTATTTGACAAGCAAAATGTGAATGCATGTCACCAAAAATTGTATCGTTTGGTTCGTATCTGAATGTACTTTCAAATTAAATTATTTTTGCAACGTATAACATATATTTTATGTGCGAAAAGCATGGTCAATTATGACCTAGAATAAAAGGGAGACTAGTTAATGTGGGGTCGCTTTCTTAATTGAAGGGTAAATTGATTTTGATTTTGATCCAGTCACAGCGCGCCGGCCCTCTCGTCCAATCCTAAATCGCTGCCGCATGCTCCTCTCCCTCATCTCCATTGCAAAACCACCTCCTCTCCTCTCCATCATCTCCATTCCAAAACCACCGTCTCGCCTCTCCCTCTTCTGATCTTCTCCATTGCAAAACCACCTCCTCTCCTCTCCATCATCTCCATTCCAAAACCACCGTCTCGCCTCTCCCTCTTCTCTATTGCAAGACCACCGTCTCTCCTCCCATCTTCCAAAGCTAGCACCGGACCACTCAGAAGGACATCTATGGAGAGGATGCAGCAGCGAATCAGGCAGATCGTCGGTGGCGACCAGGCAAAGTTAGCCAGGTTGAAGGAGATCCTTAGTTGGTTTGACAATGAGTGGGAGATTTTGAGGACGGTGCGGGCCATGTGGCAATGTATGCGAAAGAGCGAGACGGCGGCGATGTACATGTACTCCTCGGCGGCAGTCACGCCGCAGTCCTCCGAGTTCATCGAGTATCTCGTCTGGGCGATGGAGCAGACAGATTCACCCGAGGCGACAGTCAGGCGGAGGTGGTGGGCGTACAGGTCGAAGGTCGAGCACCCAGAGGATAACGAATCGATCGAGTATGGTGTGCCGTTCGTGAGGGTGCGGAGCCAGCCGGAGCCACAGGAGTATTCGTTCTCCCACCGCAAGAGGAGGCCGGATGGCGCGACGCCGCTTCCCCGCCGTTCTCCACGGTTCCCTCGACGCTCTCCTCGTTTCAACGGTGGCGGTAGGGTTTAAGGTAAGCTTAGCACTAACCTAATCTTCTACCTGCTCATGCTTACAATCAGTGTGACAGCTAATGAAAATCATGCTTACAATCAGTCTCCGAGTACTACGCCAATCACCCTAAAATAGCTCTGGACCTTTGGGTCAAAGTTGTGACACAGTGTACAAATAAAGAAAAATAGATTGGTGCTTCTTTCAGAAAAGAGTACTCCCTAGAAAACTGCCAATATAAGCTACTAGTATTTGGTTAGATGATTTGCTACCGAGAAAGATCCATCCACAGAGAGCGCCACACATCCCACTGGTGGTGGTGGATGCCAATGCGTGCATGCAGCATGGTTGGTGTCGGTAATTTTTACTTGGCACACCTCGCACTCTGCATATATGCCAGTTCCATACGTACATTTGTGCAGTTCCACCAAAATGCAGCTGAATAACCCTGTTTGCACAGATAATGAAAAAGCGTGATTACATTATAGTGGCACTAGTTGATGAAACACACAAAATAAATAGAAGAAAATATTGCGATAGTATCATAGTATGCCATGCTGCGAGGGCGAGATGGGCCCTGCGACGCCTCATACGGTACGCCTCATACTGGACATCATCCCAAGTCTCCTAGATACACCTTCTGCCAGTGATGAACATCAGTGTACAGCGGTAGTACAAGGAGGCGCCTTGAGACATTCAAATCTCTATTTTTGTACATATCAACTAAAATTAAGCACCCCAGTTTGCAGAAACGCTTAAACATTAACAATGGGACTAGTTGATGAAACATACATCAACAAAGAGAAGCACTTTCTTTATCTACATTGGAAATGAAATGATAGAGATGACACTCGCTCTATTTTAACTGTATTATTACTTCATTTTATCAGTGACACTAGGGTCGAGCAGGTGGCAAACAAGGTGTACCGTGCGTCGCAAGGATGGAGGCCGGGGGTGCTTAGACTGGGATGCTGAAGCTGGCTCTTTCAGTCACCAACATGGATGATTCAATTCATGGGACCTTTTGGTGCAGTTCACCTAAAATGAAGCAATGTCCCGTGAGCTAGCAGCTTCTTCAATTTTTTTTAAGAAAAGGGCTCCAGACCCGGTTCCATTTCCATCAGAAAACGAAACCCACAGAGCTTCTTCTTCATTAGTTGCAATAAAATTGAGCAACATCAAGGTTGGTTGTGAAGCTCCTGGAATGCTCAACTATAATTTGGATATCATTTGTGCAGTTCAACTAAGATCGAGCGTGAAATGTATATCTCTGTTTGCACAATAAAGGTGGAAAGGAGGGTGACTAACAAGTGATGAAACATGCATCAAATGAAAAGAAGCATGTTCCTTTTCTGAATGGCAATCCTACAAGGACAGTAGCAATTTCTAAAGCACTGGCATTGCTAGATATTAGTGTGGGCATTAGGATTAACTATGAAAACCGTTAAATACGACATTACTTTGGGCACGGGAGAGTAGGTGGACCAGGACAGTTGCATTTCTAACGAAAAGAACCAACTTATCTTAATGGGAAATTTTAGCAGGACATGTAAAGAAGTGCCATTGATTCATATTACTGGAGGCATTACATTGAAAACAACATTGGTTTAACGTGCCCTTACTTTTAACAGCGACTGCTACATTTTACCAGTGGCATTACATAAGTGTGGCTCGGGGCAACAAACATCAAAATAGGATATCTGGGTTGGTCCCATTTTTGTTTGGTATAGCCACCTTATACTGTGTGAGGCTAGCAAATCTAGTGGTGGACTTACTCTGTTGACTTGTCCCCCAGTCCCCACTTTCTTTCCTTTTTCAACCAATAGATCGGGTTTATATTGAGTTTGTACTATGTTTCCCTTTATTTCCCTATTAGACCTAGAGACCAGTTGGATAGCCAGTCTCTGCTACTTTTGCCCCCATTATTTCCTCTTTCGACCAAGTCCCAGATTCAGGTAACAAATCCTCCCCCACCCCCACCCCTTTCTTCCTTGTTTGAACCAAGTAGTACTAGATTTGAGTGCATGAACTAGTTTTACCTCTTAAACGTAAAAAAATTAGGTGGTTTTCGAACAGCCGATCGATCCTATCTACGAGGGGGCCTGAGAAATAGTAAAAGATACAAATGCAGCGACGTCAGGAGCTCGGGAAGTAGAGCAAGGCCGGTTTCGAAGGAAGTTATACCTGATGGTCACCGGGATGTCGCTAGGTGGGCGGCGGGAGGCCGGATCTGCCCACACTACGACATCGAGGAAGAAGGGGTCGGAGGCCCTCCCTCGCCAGCGGTGCTTGGGGGAGAACGGCAAGGCGGGCTGATCGGGACGCGCCCAGCAGTGGGTAAGAGCCATCGCGAAGGACGACCGCGTGAACGTTGCACCTTCTTACCTTCCCCGGCAGAGAGGATCCGACTGGATCTGTGACCAGCGGTGAGCAGAGAGAGAGAGAGAGTGTGGCCACCGCTATTGTGTTTAGATCTGGAGAGGCCGAGACAGTGTGAAGAGAGCAACACTAGCAAGCAAGCGCGGAGGCTCCTGCCTATATAGTGTAGTACTAGTTTTCTTTTGTCTACCGGAGCCGGCTTGACCTCATCAATGATTGTCAAGAAGTCTTCATGCACGTGGCCCGGAGGCGCAGTTGTCGTCATTTTGATCTGAAGCGCCGGATTATAAGATATAACACGAAAAAATGCCACATGACAAGAAATCATAACCTCACTGCCCAAAGGAGACAACATGAATCCCGACGGACAAACTAGACGAGGAACAAAGCTCAAATTAAAGATAAACTCGTAGAAAAGGGGTCCGTCGATAGATTTCCTAATTAACATAGCTGGCTTGACCTAGATGGCAGCCGAGTAGTCACTGTTCGTGCATGTGCCCCCAATGACTAGCCCAACTCAGTTGTCGCTGTTTAACCCTCGTAGTGATCCGAAGCACATGACACCTAATTTTGTGAGATGACAAGAAACCTTTTTTTAGATTTCTCACCACAACTACAACCATGTACAACACAGCCTACACGATATGTACACGATAGCCAATCCAGGCGTGTCTGTTGGAGTCTGGTCACCTGCATGGACGAACTGATCTTCCGTGTCTTGCAGGGATCGTCCAGGCACCAACGTAGTACAACACTTCTCTAGTACTATCGCTCGTCTCCCTCTTCTATTAAGTCACCCGACTTGTGGGGCCGGGGAGTGTGCCTATGGTCGGTTCTCAATTGCCGTCCCACATGTGTGTGCAAACGCAATATGACGCGCGTTCCATTCGGAGAGCAGCGTGCCAGACCGACCGACCGTCTGGGGTGCGACGCGAACGTGACGGGCGTGCTGTATACTCCATACATGTGTACCGCCGTTTTCTAGATGCTTTGCTCCATGGCGCGGGCACAATCCATGGATACAAAATTAGTATACTGTATACTATTTAAAAGTCGAGGGCGGGGCTTTTCCTGTGCGGTAGGCGGCGGGGCAGTTCCGCCTAGTCGGTTCGACAGAGACGCGAGAAGACGAGGGAGTAGGCTGCTGCAAACGTAAGGCTGTGTGATTTGACAGCGAGTTACTGCTGGACAGGTGGGGCCCCGTGATTTGACTTGCCATTATCATTTTAACTGCGGCGCTACGACCGGCGTGAGTCTCCCGATTCCTGACCACCTCTATACAGGTGCCTCTCCCAATGCTCCACCATGTAGTAGAGGCTGGCTCTTGCATGAGAGCCCACTTCTCCACTTTTTCCTTGCCTCTCTTTCCTCCACATATGCAAAAATGCCATGTAAAGCGCACTATTGTACTTACTTTTACTTGCTCCTACAGGTGCTTAAGCTTGCCACATAGGCATAAAGTCTGATGTGGCAAGTTAATCAAGAAGAGAGAGACTAGTTTGGTGACCCAAGGAAGAAACGGTGCTAAGCGCGTGTACCTAGGTGAAAAGACATTTTTGAGTCTATAACTAATTAAATGAAGCAAACTTAGCAACACCATTTCATTGGAAGAGGTCGCTCCTTGGCAAATGCAATAAATACTAGTACTCCCTGTGTCCCATAATATAAGAACATTTTTGGCACTACACTAGTGTCAAAAGCGTTCTTATATTATGGGACGGAGGGAGTACGAAGAAAGAGATAGAGAGGAGTAAAAAAATACACTTATAGCCAACCTTATAGCCAACCTTGTTGTAGTATGAGTGACTAAGTGATGACTATGTATGACATGCCAACATCAGATAGCCTAACTCACCGTGTTAAATCTCCAAGGGCGCGACCGCGCAAGCGACGCGACGGTCGTGGTAGGCACGACCATGATACGGGCTGCTGGCAGCCCTTGGATCTGAGATCAAACGGTCGCATGCTAAGTTGCTGAAAATTTGCAGAATAACCCTCCAAGATAGGATATTCACACATAGGTCTAGAATCACGCCATGCAACCGTTCGATCTCAGATCCAGGGGCTCTCGGAAGCCCGTATCATGGGAGAATGGAAAGCCACTACCCTGCCGTTCGCACGCTAGCAGTTCGCTCCTACTCGTCCCCACACGTCCTTCAATACTACGGCGGTTTGCTCCTAGTCGTCCCGTCCATTCACATTACGGCAGTTCCACTAATCCTAACCCTCCTCCCAAATCCATGGCGTCCCAAATCTCCATGATCGACGGTGAGTACAAGGTTAGAACCATCACCGGCGATGAGTTCGACGTCATCTACACCTGTTCTTCCGCGACGGTGAAAGGATGCCTTTCTCGCTTCAGACGCATGTTCAAAGACTCAGATGATGAGTGGGTCGCTGGGCTAGATGTTGAGTACACCACAGTCCTGGGACGAGAGAAGGATCTAAATGACGAAGAGAGGAAGAAGCCCGCCGTGATCCAGGTTTGCGTGCATGACTTATGCTTGGTCTACCACATATGCCATGCCGACGTTGAGTGCCAGGATTTTAAGGACTTCCTCGAGAGCAACCTAGTCAAATTCGTTACTGTAGACTTTGGTAACGACAAAGAAGTCCTACGCCGGATAGGCCTCGTTGTAGGCAACACCTTCAACCTCCAGAAGAATCGGCTGGTGTCCTCTCGTCAGCCTTCAATGCTGACCCTGGCAGGAGCCATGGTTCATCCTTCGTACGGTAAACTGGAGAAACCTCCATACACGTTTCATCGTCATGCATGGCAGCGGAATGTACTAGATATAGACCACATCCACTACGCTGCAATGGATGGCTACCTTTGCTTCAATATCTACAAGGGTTGGATGAAGAGCAACAGCCAAGTGTGCGGTTCAAGCAAAGAAGTATCGGCCAAGAGGAAGAGGGACAAGGACAAAGTCGAGGACGTGGACGAGGACTCCGAGTAAGGTGGCAGTGTCGTTGCTCATGGTGGTTCTAATGCAGTGTCTACCGGAATAGTTGCAAAGTTTAATTTCAGGTGTGCTTAATTTAATTTGAGGGGTGTGTTGTGTTGAGCCCCCAGCAGAACTATGTTATGTTTCTTCTCGTTACTTTAACTCTTCAGTACGTACATACTAGTATTTCTTACATTTCATCTTTTAGTTGGTATAGTACTACCACTCATTTCTTCACATTATATACGTACAATATATATGGCCAACATCATATAGCCAGCAGTTTAGTTGTCAAAGAATTTCAGGGTGCTTAGTTTTGTCAAAGAATTCCAGGATGCTTAGAGGGTGCTTGGATCCAAGGGACTTATTTTAGTCTGACTAAAAATAGTCTCTTTAAGAGGCTAAAGTTCCAAGCACCCCTGACTAAAGAGGGGCTAAAACTAGTCTTGAGACTAAAATTTTTTAGTCAAGGGTACCCCTACTAAAATGTGGATTAGTCCTCTCTCTACGCATTTAACTCCTCTCCTTTAACACAGGCGAGTTCTGGATTGGAGGGTTTGGAGGATAATAAATGCTCATTAACTTGATTTTAGCCTTTTTAGTATTTGGATCCAAGCATGGGTGAGGCTAGCATGTTTTAGTCCCACTACTTTTAGTCATGGGACTAAAACGTATCCAAGCACCCTCTTAGTTTTATTTGAGGGGTGGGTTGTGCTGGACACCTTTATTGTGACTAGCCTTTTTAATAGTACTATATGCATAATTTGGCAACGAGCGCTCTCTATATGTACCACCTTTTTTTAATTTCAAGTTTTGCTCCATGGCGCAATCCATCGATACTACTGTTGTACAAAAGTATACATTTTTTAAAAGGCTAGAGGGCGGGGCAGTCTAGCTTGGTCGGTTTCACGAGAGGCGAGGGCCTTTGTGATTTGACGGCTCATTACTGCTGGAAGGCGGGGCCTTGTGATTTGACTGCTCGTATAAATGCGCCGACGACCTGATCGAGGAGGAGCAAAGAACCGTGCGGTATACTCAAGTTTTCCACTGGAGTAGTACTGCGACGGAGGAGCACGAAACATGGCAGCCCAGTGCCATATGGCAATAAAAATGATCTAATTTTCTAGTCATCTCATTGTTAGCATTGTTCTATTCATTCCCTCAAAAAAACCATTGTTCTATTCATGCCTCGCAGAGAACGTGACACGTGCGGCGAAACACCCGAAGCAAAAGATGAAACACAGGAGTAAAAGAAGAAGGAAGATTATCACCCCAAATGATCTAATTCGCCGCGGTGTCGTAACTGCTTCTTCATCGCCTCCATGACCTCCATCTCCTTGCGCGTCTCCTCCGCCATCTTCTTCATTCTGTCCATGACGCGGGATTTCTCGACACGAGCCTTCATCATCTGTTCCACGGCCGCATTATGTACCTTGACAGCAGCCGGGTGCTCGATGTGGAGCTTCGCCAACTCCTCCTTCTGTTCCATGACAAGGGCCTGCAGCATCTTCATTGAGGAACTACTATTGTCATGCAGCTTCTTCCAGCCGGCGTTCTTCTCCTTCAACAGGTCGATCTCGTGGCAGAGCTTCGCCTTGTCCTCCTGAAGTCGCAGGATTTCGCCGGTCGCCTTCTTCTCCGAGGTAATGCTCTTCTTCAACAGCATCACCAAGCCGGCGGTCAACCCCCCCTGCTGATTGAGCTCAGCGGGCATGTCGTCGAGGCTCTCCTTCAGCAACTCCATCAAGCCTTGGATGAACTCCTTCTGCTTATTGAGCTGATCGGGCATGCCGTCGAGGGATAACGACTCCAGCTCCGCCGGCTCGGCATGTTCGCCTCCGCGGCTAGGGCGCTCCTGGGAGCCATCGCCTGCCCGTGAAAGATCTTTCGAGGTCTCTGCGTGGCTGCGAGCCCTCTCTTTTTTCCGTAGCCTTGGTTGCTGCTCCCTTGTTACGAGTAGTTCTCGACCTAGAGCTCTGCTCACCGGCCATGGCAACGACGGACGAAGAAGAAGCACTTATGAGGAGGAAAGGTAGAGTAATTTTCGGTTAGGTAGTTCCCCTTTTTATAACCTAAGTACTAGCACTAGTACTAATACCTGCATAGTGGGAACACGTTCAGGTTTGGCACGTACTAGTAGGTGTGAGCAGGCTTTCGAATGTGATGGGAACAAGGTAAAGATTAATTGATGGTTTTGGTTTCGAGGCCCAAAACGGCTCCCGACGAGTTTAGCGGAACATAAATTTCAAGTACTACACTGCTCAAATGCATAAATATTATGTTACTGTCAAAAATTGGCACAAAATACGAAGGAGACCAATGGAAGTACTACTAGCAACCCACGATTTAACTACTCGCATGCGCGTAGTGGAGTAATAATGTCTTTCTTCCGCCCTCACGTCCACTCAATTTGCATGCGCTGTATTAATTGACCATCAATGAAGTGAACGACTTTACACGCGTCAAATTATCACATGGGGTGGATCTTGGTACAAAATTGTGTCCGCCTGTGTACCCGCATGTGCGTGCGAGGGAATGAGTGCGTGCGTGGCGTGCGTGCACATCTTTGCTTCGTGCATGTACCGCCAGTATGGCTCAGGGAGGACGAGTACATTCTTCTGGAACCAGCAGCACGTCACTGTGATCAATCCACGCAAGGAGGTCACGACAACGCCTCCACATGTGCCACGTGGCTTCATGAACTGTAAGAGAGACACTGTGTAGCATGCCATTGGTATTCTAATTTACGTGTTTTGCACATACTCGAAGTACTAGTAAGGTACACGTGCATTGCACTCATCAGATTTTGCAACCAAATTATGAATAAATACCACACAATAGCATGTAAGCTCTGAGTCATATATGCCTGATGTAGCCCTTCGTTTAATTCTTATAGTTCATCTCATTCAAAATCAATTAGTTTTTATAAAAAAGCTAAGAACGCGGGAATAGGAAAAACATGGGATTATAGTGGAATGTCGTCTTGAATCCTACAGGATTGTACGAGTGTTTGATTGTGCATAGAAAAAACGCAGAATTCTTTCAAAGAGGTTTGAGTGGATGGGATGTTTCCTATGAAATCTAGTGCAAATGAATCATATGGAAAAATTCCTATGGTTTACAATCCTACGAATCAAACAACCAAGATAGGAAAAATTCCTAATGATTAGAATCCTCCAAAATTCCTTTGAGAATCATTTGAATCAAAGAAGCCCTTAATCTATTTTATGATTCATGGAATTGTGCGTTGTAAAGCATAAAGTAAAAAACAAATAATGGCAATTCAACTAGAAAAAAAGTTTGGGCAGTTATGATACGGAAGATTCTAGAAAAAAAGAGAACCACTGTTGTTTTGAGGTTTGTGCATGATACTTAAGTTCAACCATGGAGTCTGCTAGATTGTACATGTGGCAAAATCCGGTGGAGGGCTAGAAGATGGTGCGAGGGGCCGAGTGGAGGGAGACTATGAAGGAATGCACTAGTGCGAGATCGATATTTAGAGAGAGGGGGCGAACACGTGCGCTGTTGCGCGCAAGTGGCGGAGCCCATGAAAAATAAATGAGCTAGGGGGCCAAGCATTGCTAATCCTTTACGAGGAGGGTCAATTCATGAACTTAAACCATTTTTAGCAGCAATTTTCTAATGATCACATTCATATTAGCCTCGATATATAGTGATGTTAGGGGGGAGGGGGGCAGGGCCCTTACTGCCCCCTGTCTTCGCCATTGTGCATGCGTCTGAGAGATGAAGCGGAAGGCATGGATGATGAGAGGGGGACGTTGGATATATAATTAATGTGGGAGTATTAGCTATATATGTTAATCCTATATAGAGAGGTATAGATTGATCGATGTGGACGTGGGAAAGAGGGTGAGACCTCACTGGATATATAGATTGATCGGTTTGTGTGGAAAACTATGAAAGACCTAGCTATATACACACATACATAGAGGAACATCGATCGTTGCGCATGCACGCGTGAGAGATAAAGAATGCCCGATATGATGGAGAGGGGGATGTGTGTGGGTGTGTGCCTTCATGGGAGACCGACCTGAAGAAAAAGATTGCATGCGTGCGATGGAGAATGCCGATTGGTAGTGTGTGTGCATGCATGCACGAGAGAAAGTTAGTGGTACAATTATAAAGAGAAGACTACTGTGTGGGTGTAAAAGAATAGGTGAGGTCATAATCAATGTAAAGTTGAATTCAAATATTTGAATAAGAGATCCTGATGTTTGAAACCCATGCATGCATGAATATAATGGAGATCTGCGCGGTGTGGTTTGGAAACGAGCATGTTGTAATGTATACACATTGAACAAGGTCAGACTGATTTGAATTTGAGATACCGATGGCAGACATCATTTGGCCACGTCGCATCTGTGCATGGACACACTATTCTAATTGGAGATGATAGTCGGCTTTCGCATCACATATCTATATCTATACCCCTATATATATATTATATTTTATATTTTTTTATATTGTGTGCGGGTAACTTTAACTTTGAAAGATGGTCGTTGGCTAAGTCGAATCCGATGGTCCAAAGATGGCAAATTTGAGCACTACTGGCCGTTGGATATCATCTAGATTCTACCAGATTTTGCCACATGTATAATCTAGAAGACTCCATGGTTGAACTTAAGCATAATGCACAAACATCAAAACACAAGCACTTCTTATTTGTTCTAGAATCTTCCGTATCAGAATTGCCCAAATGTTTTTCTACATGATTTGCCATTATTTGTTTTTACTTTATGTCTTACGACGCACAATTCCATGAATCTTAAAATAGATTAGCTTTCTTATAAAAACTAGATGATTTTGAATGAAATGAACTATAAGAATTAAACGAACATCTACATCATGCATATATGACTCAAAGCTTGCATGCTATAATGTGGTATTTATTCATAATTTGGTTGCCAAATCTCATGCGTGCAATGCACGTGTACCTTACTCTAGTCTAAATGGTGTTTGTGTGTGTGTTGTGCGTGTTGAGGTGCAAATTGTCTTTTTTTTGGGTACACGTTAAGCTTGTTCTTCCGAAATTTCAAGCTGCGCCTTGTTATGCCGAAAATTCAAGCTAGCGTCTCTGTCTATCGTGCTGCGAAACTCCCGCCTCTTCAACCCGCGCCTTGTTAGCCCGAAATATTTAAGATATATCTTTGTCTCGTTGTGCTCTGACAACTCCCTCCATCTCAACCCACGCCTTGCTATTCCAAAATTACAACGCGTGCGAAAACTCCCACCTCCTGTGAAATCCCGACACGTGAAATGCCCGTGGTACCCCTGAACCGAAAGAACCGCCTCAAATCATTGGGGGTACTTTCGTAACTTACCCCACATTTCGGACAAGCGCGTCTCTAAGCCATGGTTCCCCACTGTCATCCCATCCGCCCACCCATTCGTACACTGAGGCCGCGAAAACCCGCGATGATACCTCACAGCCTGCTCCGTCCGCCACCCAGCCGGAGCCTCTTCCCCGACGACGTCGTCCACAGCAACACCTCGACGTCCCTCATCCACCGTACCGGATGAGGATCCGTCATCGATCTTATCGTCCTGCCGGTTCAGCCACCCTGTCCTGCACCTCCAAGGAGCTGCCCCGACGTTCCCCTCGTCTTTCGCGCCACCTCCATTCCCACACCGTCGTCTTCACCTGCACCACCGGAAGAGCATCATCATCACCATTTCGTCGGATGAAGCTGCAGCCTAATCGGCGCCACCAAAGAGGTTGTACACTAATTGCCGCATTTTCTTCTTGATTCGATCTCACGGTGCTGCCGGCGCTCGGTCCCGAGCCGACACGGCGCGGCTCCATCCACGGCGGCGTCGCCGGCCACTTCCTCCACGGCGTCGCTCCCTCGGCGGCGGCGTCCACATTAGTAGGAGCTGCTGCTGCTGCTTTAGCTCTCGCTCGCGCTGCTGCTCTGCTCTTGCTCTCGGTCCCCTGCCTGGTCTGCTCTTGCTATTGCTCTTGCTTGCGCTGCTGCTCTCGCTCTTGCTCTTGCTTGCGATGCTGCTTCGATTTAGCTACACTTCAGTCGACTGAATCGACTTTTGGATCAGTCGATTTTCAGGGGGCGGGGGGGGGCTCGCCGGAGAGGTACCCCACTATCTATCTTAGGGTTCAGGATGTCGGCGGTGGTCGCAGGCGGTGGCAGGGCGTTGGCGGGGCGGTGGCGTGGGGATCGCCGGAGAAAAAGCTCGGCACGGGGGGGGCTAGAGGGATGGCCGGGGCGGCGGCGGACTGGCGATGGGGAGTGTTTTCGGGGCGGGCGGGGCGGCGCACCGTCGGCCGCGGGTGGCGGGGGGCTGATGTTTGGCCGGTGGTGGCTGGCGGCTCAGGGGGGGTGGAGGTTGAAGATGAACCGCAGGCCCTTGATTTCGTATCCAACGGCTGCAAAATCGACTGACCAAAGATGGAAAAGTCAGTCGACCGACGTGTAGCCTCACCTTGCTAGTGCGTTCAGTTTCGACAGCAAAATTCAGTTTCGACAGTTAAGTTCAATTTCGACAGTTAAGTTCAGTTTCGACAGTTAAATTCAGTTTCGACAGTTAAGTTCAGAGATGAGCGGCTGATGTATTTTACATCTACCACTTATTTTACGTCATGTATTGGAGATGCTATTAGAATTCCACTCAGGTTAATGTTGTTCGTTGTCTCTCTTGTCCTGCTTCAGCCTCGGCGTCGTACAACTCACCGGAGCTGCTCCAACGACGAAACCCTCCATCACAGCGGAGCAGTACCTCGGGCTCCATCTCCAGACGCCTAAGATCTTCTTCCCCTCCTCCGACAGCCAAGTCAGCCGGAGCATCCTCACCGGCCAACCCAATCACGCTGAGATCGACATGGCTTCGCCAAAGAGGTTGTACACTTGTTGCATCTCTTTTTTACTCAACATGTTATATATATTGTCCACTGAGCACTCGTAGTAACAGGAAATACGGTTATTTTATCCTACTATATGACAAGCAGTGAGGTACCAGGCAACTTAGCTATCCGTGATGGACTCTCTTGAACGCCATCATTATTTATCTCTGCGCGTTTGAGCTGTTCATTTGTCGATGGGCCTGGGAGTTGAGCTAGTATGGCAGTGGCCTGGGTCCAAAGTAATAGAAGTAGCACAAAAACATTTTTTTAGTGTAGGATTTTCCTTGCTCAAGCCTGCCTACTAGAATCGCCAGTGCATGAAAGGAAAAGTGAATGAAAAACATCGGAATTGGAAAGTTTCCTATGGTACTACTTTTCATGAATTTGGTGCAAAGGAATGGAGCAAAGGAAAACTGTAGGATTTGTTCCTTTAGTGTCTCCTTGAAAGAAAAACCGTAGGAATTCTAATTTCCACTTCTCCCCCTTTTCATACTCCTATTCATCAAGCACGACTAAGAGATAGTAGCATAATAGAATTATAATCCTACATTTTCTTGTGGTTTGACTTAATCTCACCATGCTTTTTTGCATCCTGTGATCTTCCAATTGTTGTGAATCAAACACCCAGATTGGCAGAAATCCTGTGTTTTTAAATTCTCTGTTTTGCACGTGCATTCCTATCCTATTCCTGTCTATTTCCTATCCCTGCATTGTTAGAATCCTCAAATTCAAACAAGCCCTTACTCAATTACTTCTGTTAAAGATATGTGTCAAAGAAAACCTTGTGTGGTTTGTCCTGCTCCTGCGGCGCTGTGTTCCACCCCAGCTCAGCTGCTCCAACGACGGAAGGGTTCACCACAGCAGAGATCCGCTCTCCAGACTGTCTTTCGCCGCCTCAGATCTTCTTCCCCGCCGCCGGCAGCCACGGCAACTGCATTACCATCATCAACTGAGCAGATGACCTTGAGGACTACACGGGTCCGCAAGAGAGGCCGCACTCTTCCGTGTCTGCTTACGTTATGCATCGCTTAATATGATGACATGCTACATTATCGTCGTGTTCACCTATTAGACTCCGAGTTAGGTCCAAACTAATGCTGAAACTTGAGTTTTTAAATGGTTGTGGGGTACATATTGGGCAGCAATCAGTACTATTTGTCTACTATCTGGTTAATCTCCGGTGTCTACTATGAGTTTCATGTTGGGTGCAAACAAACATTAAAGGAGCCATTATCTGTATTTTTTAACTAAAGCTATTATCTACCTGCTATCATTGGTTTTGGGTCTACCCACAGTTTGCTACCATCACTCTGGATTTGTGCATGCACTCCTTACTTAATCTCACTATGTTTTATTCCTATGCATGCCAGTTATTGTACACAATGGAACTGATCATGTAGAGCAAAAGAGACGAGCCTTGTGTGGCAGAAAAAATTCATGCAGACGTCGTTCCATGGTGGGCGCAAAGGCAGCCCCCCTCCACCCATTTCGGATCGTAATCAAGAGGAAGATAACTGTTCTGAGGGGGATTCAGAAGGAGAAGACCACTCCTATTTACCCCATGAGGTCTTCGCTCTAATTTGGCATGCTGATGTTGGTAATATCATGCATATGGTGCCTTGCATTGCTTACTGTATACATTAAAGATGTCATCTGCTTAGTTTAGACATGCTTTGTGTCAATGCCATCTGTTTAGTTTCTTTATTGTATATGTGAATCATGCAATGCCATCTTGTCTAGCGAGGCATCATATACGTGAATTTTGCAATGCCACCCTGGTTAGCCAGTCATCTTATATGTGAATTATATCATGCCATCATTTTTTATTACGTGTTAAATTTGTCAACAATTTTAGTACATTCAATTACTCTTCCTGTGCATCAGCCATTCGGCACGGTCATGGAAAAATCTGGAGTGGAAACAAGGTCTTCAGAGCAGACAATGTTATCTAACAAAGCGCATGTCTTGCTGGTTACCGATAGCTCCTCAGAGGAGGATTCAGAGACAGATGACCAGTCATATCCCCCCCCCCCCCCGAGGTGCATGCCCTAACTTGGCAGGGTTATGTTGCTCATATCGTGCGTATGGTATCTTGCATTGCTATGTCATTTGCTTAGTTTAGACATGCTTTGTGTGAATGCCACCTGTTTAGTGTCTAATTACCAAATATGTGAATTATGCAATGCCATCTTGTTGCAACACATTATATATGTGAATTATGCAATGTTATCTTGTTGCAAGGCATTATGTATGTGAATTATGCAATGCCATGCTGTTTAGGCAAGCGTCATATATGTGAATTATATCATGCCGTCCTTTTTTTGTATTTCTCATTGCTTTTGTCGACAATGTTTGTATATTCAACTGCTCTTCCTGTGCATCAGCCATTTGAATTGGTGATGGAGAAATCTGGAGTGAAAACAATGTCTTCAGAGCAGACAATGCTACCTACTGAAGCAGATATCTTGCTGGTTACAGATAGCTCTTCAGAGGAGGATTCAGAGGCAGATGACCAGTCCTATTATCCCCCTGAGGTGTATGCTCAAACTTGGCAGGGTTATATTACTCATATAATGCATATGTTGTATTGCAATGCTTAGTTTTTACATCATATACACAATATTGAATGCCATCTCCTTAGTTGACACATCATATATGCGATTGCCCTCTGCTCACTTCCTTAGTATATAAATCATATATTTGAATTATGTCATGCCATGATGTTTACATAGACAGCATGTATCTGAATTATGGCATGCCAACCCATTTTCTAAAGACATAATATAGTTATATCATCTCATCCTGTTTACATAGTCATCATATTTTAAATTATGTCATTCTATCCGTGAATTATGTCATGCCATCATGTTTCCATCGACGACATGTTTGTGATTTATGGCATGCCAACCACTTTAATAGACACATCGTATAGTTATATCATGTCATCCTGTTTACATAGTCATCATATTTTGAAGTATATCATTCTATCCTGTTTAGTTAGCCATCATACATGTGAAATTGTGTCATGCTATCCTGTTTATCTAGCCATCATATATGTGAAATTATGTCCTGCTATTCTGTTTGCTTAGACAACTTAAATGTGAATTATTTCATGCCCTGTTTTCTTCTCTACTATCCATTGCACCTGTCTATCTTACAATGTCTGTACATTCAATTACTTTTCTTGTTTATCAGCCATTTCAATTGGAGGGAGTGATGGCAGTATCTGTGGGAGTAAAAACACGGTCTTCAGAAAAGATCGTGCTACCTGTCGATGCAGATAGAACCACGGTTGTACTTGCCCAAGAACCAGCCCCACCACACATAACCCACACTCATGCAGATTGTACCCCTACCCAGTTGGACAGAGAACCAGCTACACCCCTTCTAACCCCAACCCCAGCAGATAGACACCCAGTTCCCGTTGACACAGCACCGTCTCACCACAGAGCACCCAAACACGAGCAGTTAGTAAGGCAACTGCAGTGCCCAAATCACGAGGACCACCACTCCGAACCCGAAGTCAACGCTTAAAGCAGAAGAAGAATTGTTCTCAGGTCAGGTTCCGTAGCTATGGTTCCTACTACTTTGCTCATGCATCACTGTATTTACTGATACCAACTAATTTCAAATTTGAAGGATGCAATTGAAACTCCAATGGCGCAACATGTATGTTTTAAACCTGTTTCTTCAACGTGTTTGGCTGTTTGCTGTTGTAACTTGCTCTATGTTGATTTCAGTTTCAATTGAATAAACAGTTATGTTCTCATGCCATGCACATTACAAGTGTTGTTATTGCTGTGTAGTTTCCCACACTTATATTCTGTCTATGCTACTTTGTCTTAAACAGATATGATTCGAACTGTATCTATCTTGATTTGGCAACATAAACTAGAATGATATAGACCATACAGTGACCATACTACATAGATATATGTTTGTTTCATGCTGTTATCCTGTCCACCTTACTACTGAACTGGTTTACCAAAATGAGTTTCATATACTACATTGTAAACCTGAGATGTGTTTGTTTGTTTCTCTTTTAGAACACGGATAAAATATTGGAGAAGAGTACCCTGTTATGCAATGGTAAAGGAAGTAATGTAGATAATGTTCAAGATAGTGAGACATCCCTGTTGGTCTCCAGGAAAGAAGATAAAAACTATATTGAAGACATTGAGACAACCCGAAAGTCATGTCTTGATGTAGTGTTCGAGTTACTGGCTGCCACTGCTGGCACCAGCTCTTCGAACTCATTGCCTGAATCAGTTCGGCTTCTTGAGTCTCAACTTCAAGTTGAAAGACATCGATCAGATGTTATGCGACAGGAAGCCGAAGGACTGAGGAAGTCCCTGCAGAATTCAAATGCATACTTTCTTTTGCAACAGCAAGTGCTGGAGGACTTAAGCGCCAAACAAGAGAAAGTTAATAAGCTTGCTAAGCATCTTGCCAGCATTATGGTACCCAGGATATTGTTTCTTGAGCTCTTCTGAAGTGGTTTCAGTTCTGGACTTGTTTTGCTGCGGCGTTTATATGCTGCTGTGTTCCCTATATTTGCACTGGTGGCGAACTTTGATGCCCAGTGGATGTAATATGTGTAATAGCCGTGATAGCCTAGTGTAAGTTGCTTTCTTATTTATTTCCTTGTTGTCTTGTTTATTTGTTTGCTTGTAGTCAGTGCAGTTCTTTTTCTGCGGTTTGCTAGTGGCTGCAATAACCTATTTTTTTAAAACTAGGCCACAATAACCATGGGCTAATATTTACTGTAGTGGGCCTCCTACGGGCCGTAGAAATAGTGGGCCTTCTACGGGCCGTATAAACAGTGGGCCTTCTACGGGCCGTATAAACAGTGGGCCTTCTACGGGCCATAGAAACAATGGGTCTTCTATGGGCCGTATCATCAATGGGCCTTATACGGGCCGTATGATCGATTGGCCATACATGGGCCAAACAGACCGCATTCTGGCCGTAAACGGGCTAGAGTTGGAATCGTCCGTTCATGGGCTGACCATAACGGGCCATCGTTAATAGGCCGTATTTGATGACAACATGAAAACGGCCCAACGTATTAACAGACCACAAACGGGCCGACTGTAACCACGGGCTGAATTTGGCCCACAAGCAGAAAATGGCAGTAACGGGCCGTAAGTAAACGAATGCTGGAAAATATCCCAAGAATAAATGGGCTCTGAGAAGGCCGAAAGATAACATGGGCTAGAAATGGCCCAACGGAATAACGGGCCGTTAATGGGTATAAAGTGATACACTGTTCATTACGGGCCAGTTTCACCACGGGCCGTTAATGGGTGTAAAGTAATACACTGTTCATTACGGGCCAGTTTTAGCACGGGCCGTTAATAGGCCAAGAGTTACATAGGGCCTCATATGGGCCGAGAGACGTCATGGGCCATACATGGGCCAGAAGTGAAAATGGGCTGGAATCATATTGGATGGCCCAGATGACGCTACTAGGCCTAATTCGAATAGGGCGTAACGGGCCTTGGGTTAGCGGGCTGTAAATGGGCTATATGCGAACAGGCCGTTAACAGGCTTTCCATGGGCCGGCCCGCCAGCTTTTGACCAAGTCAAACGGGCCGGCCTTTTCACAGGAATGGGCCACTGTTGGGCTGTGCCACGTGTCGACGTATCATAGGCGCCTTCTGTCCAATGAGTGGATGACATCTGTCCCAGCGATGAGCCAACACGTGTTTCCTCCAGCCAATGATGATTTTACACGTGGAAAATCCCCATTGGTTGGGGCTGTTAACGGGTTATCGGATCCAAAACCCGACCCAATAGCTTAACGGCGTTCCGTTACGGTGGATGCCACGTGTCGGTCACCCTTGACGAAAGCACTTCTGTGACGCGCGATTTATCGTCATGGAAGTGGACACTTCCATGATGATAATTTTGGTAATGTCATGGAACACTTCTACGACAGCACAGGTATGACTATCTTGATTCTGTCATAAATTCATGGATGTACATGCATGACAAAAAACACGACCTACTGTGACAAACACGTATCATCACGGAAGTGTATTTTTTTGTAGTGTTGGCAGTTGCCAAGGGGAGTGCCCATACCCAATGTATTTATGTCTCTTTCTTCGGAGGTGGTGATGATGGGGTTGTTGATGTAGTAGGCTTCTTCCTCAGCTTGCGCTTGAGGATAGAATTTTCCTCCCTTAAGTCATCGATCTCCTGCTCAAGCCTTAATATCTTTTTTACATAGTTCCTGTTTGTTTTCCTGCAAGAGACGAAAAGGGATAAACTCGATCTTAGGTTTCTTTGCTTTGTTAGGAAGACTTGACTTTTTGAACTCCACGTGCATCTCCCCAGGTTGGGGTAATGGGACTTCCTCTTCATCGGAACTTGTCTCTTCCTTTCCTTTTGGATCATAGTCTTCTTCTTCCTCCATGGTCCAACCATAATGCTCCAAATCCCCGTAGACCTTGGGCTCTGCAATGTAATCAGCTACATAGCTCTCTCCCTCCAAATCTTGGGACGACATATTGCTCCAAGTCTGCTGCAGAAACAACTCAAAAGGAAAACTGGGGGTTTTGCCATAGTACGATGGTCAAAACCTTTGGGAGATTATATAATGAATTTTTACCAACCAAAAGAAGTGTTGTGCAAGAAAACAGAGTCCAGAGGGCACACGAGGTGGCCACAAGGTAGGGGGCACGCCCAGGGGGGTAGGGCGCATCCTCCACCCTTGTGGTCTCCTCGTGCATCTTTCGGACTACTCTTAATTTTCCTAGTTTTTTTAAATATTCCAAAATGGAGAGAAATTGCCATTAGAACAGTTTTGGAGTCGGTTTACTTACCGTACCACATACCTATTCCTTTTCGGGGTCTGAAACGTTCTGGAAAGTGTCCCTTATGTACTCCTCCAGTGTTATGGTGTCAATTATATTGGTCTCTACATTTATGGGGGTACCTGAGATATAATGTTTGATTCTTTGACCGTTTATCACCTTCGGATTCGTGCCTTCGGCGTTGTTGATTTTGATGGCACCGGAATGATAGACCTCCTCGATAATGTAAGGACCTTCCCATTTAGAGAGAAGCTTTCCTGCAAAAAATCTTAAACGAGAGTTGTATAGCAAAACATGATCACCTACATTAAACTCTGTCGGTGTACAAAAGTAGGGCCTCTCCTTTTGACCCCTTTACTTGTGCACGGGCAGTCAGAGTTGCACCCGCGGCCACACTTAACAAAGCAGAGGAGGGAAGCCGGGGGGAAACCGAAGCACAAGACAAACATGGCGACGCCAAGGCCAGAAGCATAAAAGAGCAAAGGGCCGAGGTGGACTCCCCCGGCAAGACCCTTGCCGGGGCGGCCTCTGCGGCCCCGACAAGAGCTTTTCCAGGGCAACTTGCCCAACACCAGCAGAGCGAGCCACCCTTGAGCTCAAGGGTTCCAAACGCCGCCAACAACTACATTGGACCAAGGGCTCGGGAGGCACCTCTGTGGTGGCATGCAGATCTTTGTCAAGATCATGAATACATGAGATCAGATGAGAACCAGAAGACGACGACCCTCGGCGGGATCCTAGCCGAGGAAATCCACAAGACCCCCGGCAAGCGCCTTGCCGGGGACAACCGCAGCACCACGGAAAGACCCTTGCCGGGCCCCCCGGCAAGACCCTTGCCGAGGACACCAGCGGGGCCATAGCCAGGCCCGCACCAGCCAAGACTCCACCGTCGTCCCCAATCAGCTGCTAGCTCAACCAGCTAGGCTGGCACCTGTCTGGCGACGGGCGGCCTCCACACCGACTCAGCATGCACCTGCGTGGTGGCATGCAGATCTTTGTGAAGGCCCTGCCACCGCGCCACCTCAGCAGCCTGCCTACCTACATGGTGCTGCACACATCACTGGCCTGGGCGCGTGTCAAAGCGAGGCGGAGCGGCGACGGATGGGACGGGCCTCGTTCCCATCCCCGATAAAGCTAATGGACACCTAAGTAGCGCATTTAATGCACTTTGTCCCATAATGCCGGGCGATAAGCTCGCGCACTATAGACCTTTCCATCTCCTGTGTGCCACTGTGGTGACCCCTTTTTCCTATAAAAGGAGGCCCGAGGCGACGAGGAGAAGGATTCGGCTCTTTGGAACTACAAAGCCACCGTAGCTAGTTCGAGAGCTCAAGAACACTCTGAAATACACACAAAAGCAGGACTAGGGTATTACGCATCCTCGCGGCCTGAACCTGGGTAAACGATCCTTGTGCTGGCTCCTAAACCCGCTCTTCTCACAACCCCGCGCCCGCCAACCATAGAAGGGATTCCAGTGATCCCATAGGTGTCGTTTTCCCCGACATCTTTGGCGCGCCAGGTAGGGGGCGCAGTTGTGAGAATCTGGTCCAGCAGTTAGCCTAGCAGTTCTTCATCGCCATGGCTCCCAAGAAGAAGACAATCACGGCGATCGGCTCGTCGGGAGCCGAACGGCCTGTGCCAGTGCAGGCGAACAGCGGGTCGGTCGCGGACAGAACCCGAGCCGCGGCCCGCGAGCACTAGCATCGCTCTGGCAGTCAGAGCCTGGCGAGCGGCGTCGTTCGTGCGCCAGATGGCGGGCCGCACACCGTCAAATCCAAAGACGGGGCTGCCCCCCTGCAGGTGGCACGGGGCCCTCCAGGGGTGTCGCTGTGCCACCTACGGGCGGCGCAGCAGCCTCCAAGACGCCTACACCGGCGCCCACGACGCGCTCTTCCCAGGGTGCGCGCAACGAGCAGCGCCACCATGCTGGCGACCCCGGCCGCCGCCATGGGAAGAGTCCTGTGCATCATTCGCAGGAGGAAGGAGGCCAGCATGCCCGCCGAAGTGTTGGTGAAAATGGCACACAACTGCTGGGACGTGATAGAGCTCCTTCTAACGTGGTTAGAATTCGAAGCGCGCCACGGTCCACGCAGATCTCGCCGCCACCCACGCCAGCAGAAGCTTTGGCGCGCGCGCAGCTACTCCTCGACTTCCCTCCTGCTGCGAAAAAGCTCAGTGAGTGGAGGGCCACCATCCGGAGCCTTGTCGGCGTCACCAATCAAGACGAGCCACGGCCAGCGGGGCCCTCAGGCCGGCGCTCCGTCGAGCCACCGCATGCCAGCGGTGGAGGGGCCGGAGGCATTGCGGCCACGGTGCACTCTCCTCCTCCACGCCAGCCACCGCGGGTGTCGATCCGTCGTGATGACGCTTGTGATAATATTTCCATAGCGTCGTCCGACCCATGGACCCATCACGACCAGCGCCAAGTTCTTCGGGAGCGAGCCCATGAAGACGCTCGAACCACCACCGAGCGCCGGCGCGATACACGCCACCAGTCAGATAGGCGGGCGGGGCCCGCTATGGTCCACCCGGCACCGGGAGGCTCCGGCGACCTACTTTACGATGTGGGTTGCCCAGCCTTTACCCGTGAGCTGCGGCAGTTCCAGTGGCCGTCCCACTGCATGTTCAAGCCCGACGTCGGTGAGAAGTACAATGGCAAGACCCATCCGCCAGAGTTCCTCAGCATCTACACCATCGCGATGCAGGCCACTGGAGCTCGTGACGACAAGGTGCTTGCCAATTACTTCCCGTTGGCCCTGAAGCCCAATGTCATGTCTTGGTTGATGCACTTGCCGGCGGATTCCATTTCTTCTTGGTCGGATCTGTGTCATGAGTTCGTTGGTGCCTTCACTGGAGGCCACCAAGCTCATGGCCAGGCGAGTGAGTTGCATATCATTCCCCAGAAGGAAGGTGAAAACCTACGCAAGTACATACAGAGGTTCAGCCGAGTGCAATACAACATCCCAGATGTTCATCCCGCCGCCGTGATTAGTGCATTCAATTAGAATGTGCACAACCGCAAGATGCGCGAAGAGCTGGCGATGAACAAGGTCAAGGATGTGGCCGAACTTTATGTTCTGGCCGATAGATGCACCCGGGCTGAAGAGGGAAGGAAGTACCCCGGCGAGGATGCCAGCGTGGAAAACGACTCTACGGACGAAGACACCGCCGCCCCGACAAAGAAGGGCCGGCGCCGCAACAGGAAACGCAAGGATAAGACCATGCTTGCTATCGAGGGATCCGAGGACACCGGCGCTGCCAAGAAGGCCAAGGCAGACGACCCCGGCAAGGAAATAGCCGGGTGCGCTGCATGCCGGGCATTGGCGGCTGCCGACAAGCCAGGAGGCTCCGACAAGCAATACTGCAAGATCCACCGCACCAAGGGCCACGACCTCCAGAACTGTCGGCAAGTCGAGCTGCTTGCTGAGAAGCAAAAAGCTGAGTATGAGAGGCGGGACAAGGAGAGGGGCCAGGATGGTGCCGAGGGATCCGGCAAGAAGCGTGGCGGCCAAGGAGGTCGCTGCGGCAAGAATAACCAGCAAGAGAGGCCCGCTCGGGGCCGCAACAAGAAGCAGGAAGACGACGATCATGACGAGGATGACGAGTCCGGCGAGCAAGAGTTTCAGAAGGATATGAAGGCCATGTGCGTCGATGGTGGCGCCTCGCTGCACACTTCTCACCGCCAGCTCAAGCAGTGGGCACGTGAGATCACAGCAGCGGAGCCATCGTTCGACGCTCAGAAGCCGCTGAAGTGGTCCAGCACACCCATCATCTTTGACGCCGAGGATCACCCTGATCGCACAACTGCGGTCGGGTGTTTGCCGTTGTTGGTTTCACCAACGATACGCAACCTCAAGGTGAACAAGATGCTGGTTGACGGCGAGGCCGGTCTGAACTTAATTTCACCCGTTGTGATCAAAAGGTTGCAAATTCCTGACGGAGACCTCGAGGAGACGGGCACGTTTCAAGGGGTCAACCCGGGAAGGAGCCAGCTGAAGGGGAAGGTGACGCTGCCTGTGACGTTTGGAGGCGAGCTGAACTACAGGACGGAGAGGATTGTCTTCGATGTAGCCGAGATCCCCTTGCCCTACAATGGGATCCTCGACCGCCCGGCACTAGCCAAGTTCATGGTGGCATCACATTACGCCTACAACACGCTGAAGATGCCTGGGTCGATGACCATCATCACCGTTCCCTGCGACAAGAAGGATGCGCTGATCTGCGCCGACCTACTCTACCAGGAAGCAGTTGCAGCAACTGCCGCCAAGGCACTTGCTCCTGCCGCTGAAGCCCCCCCCCCGGGGGGAGAAGAAGACCGACAAGACCTCTCACACCCACTCCGGCAAGCGCACCTCTTCGGAGTGTTGTTCTACCATCGAGGACGTGCCAGAGAGATCCACCGGCAAGAGCAAGAAATCCAGAGCTGTGCCACCAGAGACCAAGAAGGTGTCCGTCAAGGAGGATGGCATGGGAGGGGCTTTCACCATAAGCTCCACCCTCAACAGCAAATAGGAAAGCGCGCTCGTCACTTTCCTGCGGGCGAATGTCGATGTGTTTGCATGGCAAGCATCTGACATCCCCAGCGTTCCTAGGGAAGTGATTGGGCACCATCTTGTTGTCTGCCCCCATGCGTGACCCGTCAAGCAGAAGGTCAGGAAGCAAGCTCTAGAACGGCAGGAGTTCATCACAGAGGAGATCAGGAAGTTGGAAGCAGCAGGCTTGGTGAGGGGAGTGCTCCATCCGACGTGGTTGGCCAATCCGGTGGTGGTGCGCAAGGCAAATGGGAAGTGGAGGCTGTGTATTGACTACACAGATATCAATAAGGCTTGTCCTAAGGACCCCTTCCCGTTGCTGCACATCGACCAAATTGTTGACTCCATGGGCGGGTGTGATCTGTTATCGTTCCTCGACGCCTACTCGGGCTACCACCAGATCTTCATGACAAGAGAAGACAAAGAGAAGACATCATTCATCACCCCATGTGGTGCGTATTGCTTTTTACGGATGCCTTTCGGGTTGAAGAGTGCTGGCTCAACGTTTGGAAGAGCAGTCCAAATTGGTTTTGAGCCCAAGCTACATAGAAATATGGAAGCTTACATGGATGATATAGTGGTCAAAACCAAGGACAAGGCAACTCTTGTACAAGACTTAGAAGAGACGTTTGCCAACCTGCGCAAGATCAACCTCAAGCTGAACCCTGAGAAGTGTGTCTTCGGTGTTCCGTCTGGCAAACTTCTCGGGTTCTTTGTGTCGCAGCGTGGGATCGAGGCAAACCCAGACAAGATCAGGGCTATCGAGCAGATTGAGGCGCCAAAGCGGATCAAGGATGTGCGTCGGCTCACTGGCTGCGTTGCCGCCATGAGCCGATTCATCTCCAAGTCTGCCGAGCGCGCCCTTCCCTTTTTCAAGATTTTGAAAAAGGCGGTCCCAATGGAGTGGACACCGGAGGCCGAAGCAGCACTGTAGGATCTAAAGAAATACCTCTCTTCTACACCGGTACTGGTGGCGCCTAAATCACAAGAGCCGTTGCTGCTGTATCTGGCGGCGACGAATCAAGTGGTCAGCGCCGCGTTGGTGGCGCAGAGGGAGGTCAACGAAGAGGCGGTGGAAACGACAGGACCGACGGATGTCAAGTCAGAGATTCCCCCGGCAGGGCCTGGTGCCGGCAAGGCAGGGCCTGGTGCCGGTAAGACAAGGCCCCCGGCAGAGTCTGACGCCATCAGGACAGGGCCCATGCAATCAAATGAAGTGGCGCAGAAGAAGAAGATGATGCAGCACCCGATTTACTTTGTCAGCTCCCTCCTGCAGGGGGCTAGGTCAAGGTACTCTGGTGTGCAGAAGTTGCTCTTCGACCTCCTTATGGCCTCGAGGAAGCTGCGTCAGTACTTCCAAGCCCACGAAATCACCGTCGTCACCCGCCTCCCATTGCAACGGATACTGCACAACCCAGATGCAACCAGAAGGATTGTGGAGTTGGCCTTGGAGGTATGAAGCTTTGGTTTGAAGTTTGAAAGTACTTCGACAATCCAGAGCAGAGTCTTGGCGGAGTTCATTGCAGAATGGACCTCAACGCCTGACGAGGAGATCTAAGAGACCACTCTCCCCGGCAAGGAAACAGCTCGCGACTCGATTATGTACTTTGACAGGGCTTTCTCGCTGCAAGGCGCCGGTGCTGGTGTGCTGCTCGTCGCACCCACTGGAGAGCACCTCAAGTATGTAGTCCAGATGCACTTTCCCAGGGAGATGTCCACCAACAACACTGCTGAGTACGAGGGGTTGCTTGCCGGTCTCAGGATCGTGGCAGACCTCGGGGTTAAGAAGCTCATCGTCAGGGGTGATTCGCAGCTTGTCGTTAGACAAGTCAACAAAGATTATCAGAGCCCGTTGATGGAGGCCTACGTAGATGAGGTGAGGAAGCTGGAGGAGCGCTTTGACGGTATACATGCGAAGCACGTTCCCCGAGTGGAGAACGACATCGCCGATTACCTGTCGAAGCGCGCTGCATTCAAGCTACCTGTGGAACCAGGTACTTTTTTGCTTCGGTTAACTCAACCATCCATCGAACCATCAACGGAGCAGAACAAACGGAGGAAATCAGGCCCCGGCAAGTACTTTCCCGCTGAGCCCCCAGGGGCCGCCGGCAAGGGTGTTGCCGTGGATTCTGAGCCTGCCGAGGAGCGACTGACTCCGGCAGGCCGTCAAGCCCTGTACGTAGAGAGGGCCGCTCCCATGGCAGAATAAATGCCTTTGGTCCTTGCCGTCGAGCCCCAGGCTCCGGCATGGGCACAACATACCGTCTGATTCCTCCAAACAGGGGAACTTCCTGAGGAGCAGGAAGAAGCGGAGAAAGTAGCCCGTCGGTCTGCTATGTATTAGTTCGTCGATGACGTCCTATACAGGAAGAGACCGAACGGTGTGAAATTGAAGTGCATTCCCCGGGAGGAAGGACTGGTGCTGTTGGCGGAGATACACGGAGGCATATGTGGCTCCCACATAGGGTCGAGGGCCCTTGCCGATAAGGCGTTCCAGCAGGGTTTCTTCTGGCCCACTGCCCTCCAGGATGCAACGGCACTAGTAACCAAGTGTGAAGCATGTCAGTTCCATTCGAAGAAGCTTCATCAACCATGTGACAGCCTGGTTTTTGCCCTCCTTCATTTGCCTGATTTTCATTTGGATTTATTTTGAAATTTGGAGTTTGTGAATCTTTTCATATGGACTTAAACACTTGGGTACCCTTGGCTTTCACCCAAGTGCCTCATTTCCCTCTCTAATCATCATTACCTCTCTGGTTCTACCCAAAATAATATTTGGAATATTTTTCTTTAATGAAAAATATTCATTTTCCTCCCTAAAATCCTAGCTAGCTCAATGTGCTCCAAAGCAACCCCAATTTATCTTGCCCACAAAATCTGGCAAAATTCACAAATATTCTTTGAACCCTAGGGCACCTTCCTGAGAAAAAATATTGCACCACTTTTTGGAATATTTTTGCTACAGAAAATATTTTCTGTTCTGGACAGAAATGGTGGTTTCTACAGCAACTACCATTTTACTTGCTCCAATGAGGCTGGTTTTTCTTGTGCATCATCACCTTAGTAGATGATTGCTAGCCTCCAAAGCCCAGCTCCCAACTCCCAGCCGTTTGACCTCAGTAACCTCTCAAAGTTACTGATCAGAAACTTACTTGGCTTGTGAAATCTTTTATACTGCGTCTGGATCCAAACCAAAGCATGGTAATCTTCAAAACTACCACGAACAACAAGCCAGACATGATCTTTGGACGTAGGTCGGCCTGAGGGCAGAGTTCACGCGGTGACCACGCGTGTACATGATGCCAGCCTGCGTGTCGACGCGCTCTGAGTGCCGTCGAGCGCTCTGTTTTGCGCGTGCTCGCTTCCCCGACTGCCAAAGCGTGCCAAACCTCGCCACCATTTTCGTCCCAACCCCCTTAACTCCTCCCTGGCACTCGCCAACGCCGGAGCTCGCTGCAGCGAGCATGGGCGCGGTCCGGCCAACGTAACAGTGCGGTGTGCACTGTGCTCGTCGCCTTCTCCTCGATCCTGTGCTCATCCCCGTTCGCCCATAGTCCCCGCGTGAGTTGCGTCGCCTTCTCTCTCACTGACGCCGTTCGTCGCCGGGCGTCGTGTCCAGGTGTCACCGCCGGAGCCCGAACCCCCCTCGGTGCTCGCCTATAAAAGGAGCCACCCCCAGCCTCCTCGAGCATCATCCTCCACTCCCACACACTCCACAACCTCGTAGATAGCCGTAGCCCGGCCGGGCAGGCCGCGGGCTGCCGTCCCCGAGCTCGAGCTCGCCGGCGATCCCCTTGGGTCATCGCGGTAGCTCCAGCCCCTCCCTGGCCTGGGCGACCCTTCCAGAGCCTCCGCCACTCTTCGGTGAAGCCGTTCCGTCCACTTGGAGGCCCTGGAGTCGCCACAGTTCGCCGTCATCTTCGTCTCCGGCGACCTCCGCTCTCTGCCTCCGCTTGCGAGGTCGATTTCAACGCCGTCCGACCACACCTAGCTACGCTATGGGTATGGGCAGGTGCGCCTCCATCCCCTCTCTCGATCCCTCCCTCTCGTTTTGGCCAAGGAGCCCTCGTCGCCGACGTGAGCTCCGGCGAAGCCGCGACCCCCCCTGTTTCCTTCTCCGTCTCCCCCTTGCATGACTAGCGAGGCCCGCTAGTCAGCCACTCAGTACGCGCGCGAAGTGGTACGAGTGGTGGCGCCCTGAGGCTTTACACCTTCGACGTCACCCCCTAGTTTGTTTTATTTAAATTCAAATTCATATATTTTCCAGAGAGCTTCAAATAGCTATAACTCTTCAACCATAAGTCCAAATGAATTGATTCTTTTTGCATTGTGTTCTTTGCAAAGAAATCTAGCAGCTCAGCAAAAATGAGATTTTTTTTGTGCTGTCTAGATTTTCTGGTGATTTTCAGAAGGGTTCTTGATATTTTCTTCTTGTGTTTAAAATTATTTTCAGAGGGTGAGGCTTGTCTTGAGGATCACCAGAAGGCTTGTGAACCTCATCTGCACTAAGGCAAGCCACAGCAACATTTTCATGGTGCCATTTCAATATTTATGATTTTCTTGCTTGAATGAAAGATTTAATCCATGCATTTAAATAACTATTATGTTATTTATATTATGTTAAGTGCTTGTTTTAGATAATATGCTTGATTTACAGAATGTTTGAAACTAACTTAGTTGGTAAAGAAACTAGGATTCATTTGTGGTGATGAAAGAATAATATTGTTATGCATATGAGTAATTACTTGAAGTTATTTTCTTGCATGAGTAAAATAATAAAATTTGCTAGAAAATATTCTGTTTAAAGTGAGGTTTATCCTAATCAGAAAAGTGGCATGAGTTGTTGATGTTTATGCTTAGTGTGAATATAGTTGACTCAGTCATTTCCGTTAATATGTGATGCATATGTAGTGTTGCATTTCATGGCATGCGATGACACCGGTCATTTTCCATTTAAGTTGAACCTGAATATAACTCAACTTGAATATATCATTGGCCAGGTCATGGTGCCACTGAATCGAGTTTTTTCCAGTGCAACCACATTTGCCTTGATGGGAAGGCCTTGATTCGGTCCGTTGTCATGCCTCTGGTCGGTGCCTCCAACTAGGGAAGGTTATGGGCATGCTTATCCTGGCCCGGTAAGCAGACATAACCTTGTGTGCCCGTTGTTGAGATTATGGTACCGGGTCCTCTTGTGGGATCGTTTTGGCCACGACGGTGGTCGTTGTGTCTTTGGTAGACACGGGGCCACCCAGGACTAGCCCGGTGGGGATTGAGTCGGAGTGGCTGGGAGAGTGTCATGGCAATGGAGGGGTTTCGTTGGAATGCCGTTGGTCCACCTGAATGGGAGTGCGAGGCCATGGGTTCCGTGGTGTGGGTATAGTGTGCTACCTCTACAGAGTGTAATAATCTACCGATAGCCGAGTCCACGGTTACGGACACGCTCGTAGTAGGTCACACCATGGGTCAACGTTTAATAAATTTTGCACACTAAGTTATGAACTTTGCACTGTTGATGATGGTGGGAAGGCCATCGAGATGTTCGAGACCAAGTATTGGTCGTGGTTGTGATCGCCGTAAGGATCACGAGATACCTCTAGTCAAGACCACGATGGTGGTACATTTGTGATCCTAGAACGATCACGGTTGGTAAGCCAGTCCCGAGGAACTTTTATCACAAGACCATGATCACAGAATGTTGAAGCATTATTGCATTATTAATTGGTTAATTATCATGATATTGTTTGACATTATGATTATGACTGTTGTGAGCTTGCAAGTACATTCCATGTACTAACCTGGCGTGTCATGCCAGATTTCAGGAAAGTCTCGTTGGAAAGGAGTGCTGCTTGAGTCTAGATCGTGTCCACATTGGTGTCCCTGTGCTATGGAGTTTCCGCTACGACGTTGTTCCGCTGCTGTGTAATTGTTATGATCGAGGCCCCTTTATGTTCACTAAATAATGTACATATTGTTCAGCCGCACCGTGTGTGCCGCTTGGCCTCGACACCTGTTGTAGTATAAAATATGATCCGGTAGCATCAATAAAGCGGTTGTTTTCTGTACCAAGATGTTGTGTGTTGCCAGAAGACATGGTCTCTGGGCTGGCAATGCATGGTAAACCGGTCGCTCTGAGCCGGGGTGACACAACGCTTGGTATCAGAGCCGCGCTGACTGTAGGCGACGCTAGACTAAGACGTGTTAACTGGACGTTAGGTACGAGTTAAGTTGAGTGCCGGTAACATTTGTAGCTGGTTGTTGCATTGCATGCACTTGTTTTATTTTTATGCTAACCTGCTAATGGTTGTGAGTGTAGATGGCTCCGGTGCCGTATCCGTGCCAGTTGCAGCTGATGCCGTACACGTCACCGCACCTCCTTCGCAACGTGTGGCGTCGGCTGTACCCCCTCGGAGACGATCCAGTCTATCGTGTGTACCGGGAGTGTCTAGCTGACTCAGTGTATGAGTATCACGCAGTGGTTACTCTGCGCACCAGTTCCGACTCCAGCACTTACACTCGTACTTCCCGAAGCGGTTACGCTTCTACCGCTTCTCAGGCTGTCCAGTTTGCTGCATTCGAGGTCCTTGTCGTGCTTCGCTACAACGAGGTCCGAATGCAGAATCACCCACGTTTCTATTACTATCCTTCTCTGCACGACAATGGTCGTGTCCGTTTCCCTATCATTGATCCAGAGTCTGATAGTGTTGCTAGCCACCTTGCTCGTTATGTCACCGCTAGCTATCTTATGATCCACGAGCTGGCTCGAGAGCTGACTCGTGCCTGTACTGCTTTAGCCTCTGCTTTAGTCTCTACTAGATCTGCCACTACTCCATCCTCCCTGGGATTTACTCCTTATATTCCAGTTAGTTCTAGCTCCCCTGTTTCACCGGTTACTCCTCCGAGTAGCTCGGGCGCCTCGACCGTAAATCCTCTCAGTGCTCCTGCTGAGTGGGTTTCACTTCTCACTACTCCTGTAGCCCCGATGCTTCACCCTACCCCTGCCCCTAAGGGAGAGCCCTCTAGGCAGCGTCGTCATGTTACCTTTAACCCGGAGGTCTCAGTTAACCTCATCAGTTCAGGATCCGAGTCCGCTTCAGGAGAGGACCCCGCAGCACCAGCAGAGCAGTAGAGCCTCTGAGTATCCGCAGTCGTTGGGATGATGTCCGGATGTAGTGGTACGAGTCATGATGTTTCGTTGCCTGTATGAGAGTAGTTGAACCAGGCATGTTGGTTATCTTTCATGTATGAGTCTATGTATAATTATGTTGGAACTCTATTTTATTCGCCGTGTTTTCTTCGTCATTTCGGTTTTTCTCGGGCTTTTGTTGCTGGCTTTTCCCCAATTTATTTTGAATGTTTCTCATCTCGGTTGCGTTGCCTTGGGAAAATCATAATAGGATGCCGCGGGGAGGCAGCAGTAGCAACGTTCGCGAGGGTACCCCTGTTTGTCGTTCCGCATGACAGGCAGGACACTCCACCGAGCAGTACATTCCACCACCGCCTCCACCGCTAAATCCTCCCTCCACCGAGCAAATTCTGCGTATGTTTGAGGAAAGAAGGAACAATGATCTGATTGAAATATTAAGAAGTGTGCAAGCTATGGTTGGACAGAATGGAAATCAGAACGGTCATTATTCCAAGCTGTCAGATTTTCAGAGGACCATGCCTCCCAGTTTCAGACAGGTTGTTGATCCCTTGGATGCAGACGATTGGTTGCGTACCATTGAGAAAAAGCTTGAGATTGCTCGTACTGAAGAAAATGATAAAGTTCCATTTGCAACTCATTATCTTAAAAGCGCTGCTGCCATATGGTGGGAAAATGCAAAAGCCATGTGGCCTGCTGATGAAGAAATCACCTGGTCAAAATTCAAGGAGCAGTTCCGGAAATATCATATCCCTACTGGAATTATGAAGACTAAGCAGCGAGAATTTCTCGCACTCATCCAAGGAAATCAGTCTGTGGGTGAATATTTGCAAAAATTCAATCATCTGGCCCGTTACTCCCTTTATGACGTGGCCACCGAAGAAAGAAAGATTGACAGATTTCTTGGTGGATTAAATCCGCAACTCCGGTGTACTCTCAGTATGTTTGATTTCCCAGATTTCCAAACTCTAGTGAACAAGGCTTTCATTGCTGAAAGGGAGCACAAGCTTGTATCAGATAATAGGCCTGCTAACAACGACCACAAGCGCAAGTTTGAGCCAAAGAAGGATGGACAACCAGTGCAAAAGGCTCGTACCTGGCAGCAGACTCAGGTGGAATACAAGCCCAATTGGCAACAGAATGTTAACAAGACCACCACTCAAGTCAAGAATGTCGTGACCAACCCAGTGCACGAGGAGCGCCAGCGCAACAATTCTTGCTTCAGTTGTGGGCAAAACGGACATTATGCCAGACAGTGCCCCAAGAACAGCAAGGCGAATGCCCTATTCAGGCCACAAGTCAACTATATGGAGTCATGCCCGAACCAGCAAAACTTTACTGGGCACGTGCATCACCTCTCCGCTGATGAAGCCCAAGAGAACCCCGAAGTCGTCATTGGTATGTTTTCTGTTAATAACATACCTGCAGTAATTTTATTTGACTCTCGGGCTTCCCACTCTTTTATTTCTCGGAGTTTTGTTGCCCAAAACAAATTTCCTTGTTCGCTTTTGGGCAAAAATATGCTGGTACAAACCCCGGGATCCTTAATCAAGAGCAATCTGGTCTGCCGTAATCTGGAACTCAATATCAACGGAGTCGGTTTTCCAACTTATTTGATAATTATTGAGTCCGCCAAGTTGGATGTTATATTGGGTATGAATTGGTTGACCCAATATCAAGTTTGCATAAATTGCGCGACCCGAGAAGTCACTTTGACTAGTCAGAATGGGCAGACTACAAAATTCTATGCTCACAAAAGTATACCCAAGAAAGAAATGGTCTTCACCGCTGTGACTGGTGAATTGGAATTAATTCCTGTGGTCAGCAAGTATCCTGATGTATTTCGAGAGGAACTGCCAGGCATGCCACCAGATGGAGAGCTTGAGTTTGTAATAGATCTTGTGCTCGGAACCGCACCGTTATACAAGAAGTATTACCGGATGCCCTCATCAGAATTAGTGGAGCTAAAGAAACAGCTTGATGAACTGCTCCAGAAAGGATATATCCGTCCCAGCTCTTCACCCTGGGGATCACCTGCTATTTTCGTGGACAAAAAGGATGGCAGCCTCCGCATGTGTGTGGATTTCCGTCAACTGAATGAGGTCACCATCAAAAATAAATATCCGCTACCAAGGATTGATGATCTGTTTGATCAGCTCAGTGGGGCCAAGGTATTCTCTAAGATTGATTTACGGACGGGATATCATCAGCTCAAGATTAAAAAGGAAGATATTCCCAAGACCGCATTCACTACTCGATACGGTCTTTATGAATATACAGTTATGTCCTTTGGTCTCACTAATGCCCCTGCCTTCTTCATGCATATGATGAACGAAGTATTCATGGACTTCCTCGATAAGTTCGTGGTAGTCTTCATCGATGACATACTCATTTACTCCAAGAGTGAAGAAGATCACAAGGATCACCTCCGAGCAGTGCTACAACGACTCCGCGACCATCAGCTATACGCCAAATTCAGTAAATGTGAGTTTTGGCTCAAGCAAGTTGGGTTTCTCGGACATGTACTATCCGCCAAAGGTATAGCCGTGGACCCAAGCAAAGTAAAGGATGTGCTCGATTGGTTGCCACCCACGACAGTAACACAGATCCGGAGTTTCCTTGGATTAGTCGGATATTATCGTCGTTTCATTGAAGGATTTTCCAAGATTGCTAAACCCATGACGGAGCTGCTCAAGAAGGATAAGAAGTTTAAATGGACTGAGGACTATGAGAAAAGCTTTAATGAGCTAAAGATACGGCTGACGACCGCACCTGTATTGACTCTTCTAGATATCTACCGCAGTTTTGATGTGTACTGTGACGCCTCCAGACAAGGACTTGGATGCGTACTTATGCAAGACGGCAAGGTAGTAGCATATGCATCGCGACAGCTATGACCCCATGAGGGAAATTATCCTACTCACGATTTGGAATTGGCCGCGGTGGTTCATGCTCTAAAAATTTGGAGGCACTACCTCATCGGGAAGAGGTGCCAAATTTTTACCGATCACAAAAGTCTCAAGTATATATTTACTCAGCCGGATTTAAATCTCCGTCAACGAAGATGGCTTGAGTTGTTCAAGGATTATGATCTTGGAATAAATTACCACCCGGGTAAGGCCAACGTGGTTGCCGATGCACTCAGTCGAAAGCCTGTCAGCCTGACTGTCATATTGGAGTCCTTGCCTCCTGAACTTCAAGAGGAGATCGCTCAGCTCAACCTGGTCATAGTCGATGCTGGCCTCGCTAGTATTTTGGAAGTTACCCCCACACTTGAGGAAGAAATCCGCAAGGCCCAGCCAGCTGACATCGATCTACAGAAACGTGTCAAGAGCACGATGGCAGGACAGACTCCAAATTTCTCAAAGGATAAATTCGGTACCCTCTGGTTCTGTGGAAGGATTTGTGTACCCAATTAGTCGGGCTTAAAGAAGAAAATCCTCTCGGAAGCACACAAATCCCCATATTCTATTCACCCTGGAGGTACGAAAATGTATGAAGACCTTCGACAAATATTCTGGTGGGATGGAATGAAGAAAGACATTGCCTATTTTGTGGCCTGTTGCGACATATGCAACAAGGTGAAGGCAGAGCATCAGAAGCCAGCCGGACTCCTCCAACCACTGCCAGTGTCGCAATGGAAGTGGGATGACGTTTGCATGGATTTCATCACAGGACTACCTAAGACTCAGCGAGGCAATGATGCAATATGGGTCATAGTGGACACCTTAACCAATGTTGCTCACTTTATCCCGATCAGAACCACATATCGAGCAGACCAACTTGCACAGCTGTATGTATCCAGGATAGTTAGTCTGCATGGAGTACCCCGAACCATCACTTCTGACCGAGGTTCACTGTTTACCTTCGCTTTTTGGTCACGTCTCCATCAAGCATTGGGGACAACACTGAAATACAGTACCGCTTATCATCCTCAGACTGATGAACAGACAGAGCGGGTAAACCAAATACTCAAAGATATGTTGCGAGCCTGTGTTTTGGCCCAAGGGCCTAAATGGGAAGACTGCTTGCCATATGCCGAGTTTTCTTATAACAACAACTTCCAGACCAGTCTAAAAATGTCACCGTATGAAGCCTTGTATGGCCGTAAGTGCCGCACTCCTTTAAATTAGTCTCAAACTGGAGATAGCCGTATCTTCGGAACAGATCTCATGATGGAGGTTGAGAAACAAGTTAAGGAGATCAGAGACTGATTGCAATAAGCCAAATCTCGACAGAAGAGTTATTATGATGCAAAGCACCGACAAATTAGTTTTGAACCCGGAGAACACGTATACCTCCGAGTCACTCCTATGAAAGGAGTCAAGAGATTTCAGACTCGTGGAAAGTTGGCACCTAGGTTTATTGGTCCATTTCCAGTCATGTCCCGAGTGGGCACTGTTGCATATCAGTTGGAACTACCTCCTAAATTGTCGGACGTGCACAACGTGTTTCATGTTTCCCAATTGAGGCGATGCATATCGCCGCCAGAGAAAAGGACTGCTATGGCCGAGATAGAGTTGTCAAGGGATTTAACATATGAAGAAACACCGGTTAAAATTTTGGATCAGATGGAAAGGGTCACTCGCAGTAAAGTGAGGAAATTCTACAAAGTTCAGTGGGAGCATCACACGGAGTCAGAATCAACGTGGGAACGGGAAGAATTTCTAAGGGCACATTATCCAGAATGGTTTTCCCAAGCAACCGAATCTCGAGGACGAGATTCATTCTAAGTGGGGGAGGTTTGTGACAGCCTGGTTTTTGCCCTCCTTTATTTTCCTGATTTTCATTTGGATTTATTTTGAAATTTGGAGTTTTTGAATCTTTTCATATGGACTTAAACACTTGTGTACCCTTGGCATTCACCCAAGTGCCTCATTTCCCTCTCTAATTATCATTCCCTCTCTGGTTCCACCCAAAATAATATTTGGAATATTTTTCTTTAATGAAAAATATTCATTTTCCTCCCTAAAACCCTAGCTAGCTCAATGTGCTCCAAAGCAACCCCAATTTTTCTTGCCCACAAAAATCTGGCAAAATTCACAAATATTCTTTGAACCCTAGGTCACCTTCCTGAGCAAAAATATTGCACCACTTTTTGGAATATTTTTGCTACAGAAAATATTGTCTATTCTGGACAGAAATGGTGGTTTCTACAGCAACTACCATTTTACTTGCTCCAATGAGGCTGATTTTTCTTGTGCATCATCACCTTAGTACATGATTGCTAGCCTCCAAAGCCCAGCTCCCAACTCCCAGCCGTTTGACCTCAGTAACCTCTCAAAGTTACTGATCAGAAACTTACTTGGCTTGTGAAATCTTTTCTACTGCGTATGGATCCAAACGAAAGCGTGGTAATCTTCAAAACTACCACGAACAACAAGCCAGACATGATCTTTGGACGTAGGTCGGCCTGAGGGCAGAGTTCATGCGCTGACCACGCGTGTACATGACGCCAGCCTGCGTGTCGACGCGCTCTAAGTGCCGCCGAGCGCTCTGTTTCGTGCGTGCTCGCTTCCCCGACTGCCAAAGCGTGCCAAACATCGCTACCATCTTCGTCCCAACCCCCTTAACTCCTCTGTGGCACTCGCCGACGCCGGAGCTCGCCGCAGCGAGCACGGGCGTGGTCCGGCCAACGTTACAGTGCGGTGCGCACTATGCTCGTCGCCTTCTCCTCGATCCTGTGCTCGTCCCTGTTCGCCCACAGTCCCCGCGTGAGTTGCATCGCCTTCTCACCCTCTCACTGATGCCACTCGTCGCCTGGCGCTGTGTCCAGGTGTCACCGGCGGAGCCCGAACCCCCCTCCGTGCTCGCCTATAAAAGGAGCCACCCCCAGCCTCCTCGAGCATCATCCTCCACTCCCACACACTCCACAACCTCGTAGATAGCCGTAGCCCGGCCGGGCAGGCCGCGGGCCGCCGTCCCCGAGCTCGAGCTCGCCGGCGATCCCCTCGGGTCCTCGCGGTAGCTCCTGCCCCTCCCTGGCCTGGGCGACCCTTCCAGAGCCTCCGCCACTCTTCGGTGAAGCCGTTTCGTCCACTTGGAGCCCCTGGAGTCGCCACAGTTCGCCGTCATGTTCGTCTTCGGCGACCTACGCTCTCTGCCTCCGCTTGCGAGGTCAATTCCGACGCCGTCCGACCACCCCTAGCTACGCTACGGGTACAGGCATGTGCGCCTCCATCCCCTCTCTCGATCCCTCCCTCTTTTTTGGCCAAGGAGCTCTCGTCGCCGGCGTGAGCTCCGGCGAAGCTGCGACCCCCTCTGTTTCCTTCTCCCTCTCCCCCTCGCCTGACTAGCGGGGCCCGCTAGTCAGCCACTCAGTACGCGCGCGAAGCGGTAAGAGTGGTGGCGCCATGAGGCTTTACGCCTTCGACGTCACCCCCCTAGTTTGTTTTATTTAAATTCAAATTCATATATTTTCTAGAGAGCTTCAAACAGCTATACCTCTTCAACCATAAGTCCAAATGAATTGATTCTTTTTTGCATTGTTTTCTTTGCAAAGAAATCTAGCAGCTCACCAAAAATGAGATTTTTCTGTGCTGTCTAGATTTTCTGGTGATTTTCAGAAGGGTTCTTGATATTTTCTTCTTGTGTTTAAAATTATTTTCAGAGGGTGAGGCTTGTCTTGAGGATCACCAGAAGGCTTGTGAACCTCATCTGCACTAAGGCAAGCCACATCAACATTTTCATGGTGCCATTTCAATATTTATGATTTTCTTACTTGAATGAAAGATTTAATCCATGCATTTAAATAACTATTATGTTATTTACATTCTTTTAATTGCTTGTTTTAGTTAATATGCTTGATTTACAGAATGTTTGAAACTAACTTAGTTGGTAAAGAAACTAGGATTCATTTGTGGTGATGAAAGAGTAATATTGTTATGCATATGAGTAATTACTTGAAGTTATTTTCTTGCATGAGTAAAATAATAAAATTTGCTAGAAAATATTCTGTTTAAATTGAGGTTTATCCTAATAAGAAAAGTGGCATGAGTTGTTGATGTTTATGCTTAGTGTGGATATAGTTGACTCAGTCATTTCCGTTAATATGTGATGCATATGTTAGTGTTGCATTTCATGGCATACTATGACACCGGTTATTTTCCATTTAAGTTGAACCTGAATATAACTCAACTTGAATATATCGTTGGCCGGGTCATGGTGCCACTGAATCGAGTTTTTCCTAGTGCAACCACATTTGCCTTTATGGGAAGGCCTTGATTCGGTCCGTTGTCATGCCTCTGGTCGGTGCCTGCAACTAGGGAAGGTTATGGGCATGCTTATCCTGACCCGGTAAGCAGACATAACCTTGTGTGCCCGTTGTTGAGATTATGGTACCGGGTCCTCTTGTGGGATCGTTTTGGCCACGACGGTGGTCGTTGTGTCTTTGGTAGACACGGGGCTACCCAGGACTAGCCCGGTGGGGATTGAGTCGGAGTGGCCGGGAGAGTGGCATGGCAATGGAGGGGTTTCGTCGGAATGCCGTTGGTCCACCCGAATGGGAGTGCGAGGCCATGGGTTCCGTGGTGTGGGTACAGTGTGCTACCTCTGCAGAGTGTAATAATCTATCGATAGCCGAGTCCACGGTTACGGACACACTCGTAGTAGGTCACACCATGGGTCAACGTTTAATAAATTTTGCACAAGTTATGAACTTTGCACTGTTGATGATGGTGGGAAGGCCATCGAGATGTTCGAGACCAAGTATTGGTCGTAGTTGTGATCGTCGTAAGGATCACGAGATACCCCTAGTCAAGACCATGATGGTGGTACGTTTGTGATCCTAGAACGATCACGGTTGGTAAGCCAGTCCCGAGGGACTTTTATCACAAGAGCATGATCATAGCATGTTGAAGCATTATTGCATTATTAATTGGTTAATTATCATGATATTGTTTGTCATTATGATTATGCCTGTTGTGAGCTTGCAAGTACTTTCCATGTACTGACCTGGCGTGTCATGCCAGATTTCAGGAAAGTCTCGTTGGAAAGGAGTGCTGCTTCAGTCTAGATCGTGTCCACATCGGTGTCCCTGTGCTATGGAGTTTCCGCTACGACGTTGTTTCGCTGCCGCGTAGTTGTTATGATCGAGGCCCCTTTATATTCATTAAATAATGTACATATTGTTCAGCCGCACTGTGTGTGCCGCTTGGCCTCGACACCTGTTGTAATACAAACTATGATCCTCTAGCATTAATAAAGCGGTTGTTTTCTGTACCAAGATGTTGTGTGTTGCCAGAAGACATGGTCTCTGGGCTGGCAATGCATGGTAAACCGGTTGCTCTGAGCCGGGGTGCCACAAACCAACTCAAGCCCTTCAAACAATTCCTCTCTCCTGGCCATTTTTGGTCTGGGGGCTCGACATACTGGGCCCTTTCCTCCGCGCTGTCGGGGCCTTTGAGTACTTGTACATTGCAATCGACAAGTTCACAAAGTGGCCGGAGGTGGAAGCAGTGAGGAAGGTGACCGCACAGTCAGCCGTCAAGTTTTTCAAGGGGCTAGTTTGCCGTTTTGGTGTGCCAAACAGAGTCATCACCGACAACGGCAGGCAGTTCACAAGCCACACCTTCATGCAATACATCCAAGACATCGGCAACAAGGTCTGTTTCGCTTCTGTGGCACACCCACGGAGCAACGGCCAGGCGGAGAGGGCAAATGCTGAAGTACTGCGAGGCCTGAGGGCCAAGACTTTTGACAGGCTGCACAAGTGCGGAAGGCGCTGGATCGATGAATTGCCAGCGGTTCTTTGGTCAATCAGAACGACACCAAATCGAGCCACCTGCCAGACACCCTTCTCCCTCGTTTACGGGGCAGAAGCAGTTCTCCCCACGGAACTCACATACGGGTCACCATGAGTGCTCGCTTATGATGAGCTTGAGCAAGGGCAATTGCGGCAAGATGACGCAACGCTCCTCGAGGAAGATCATCTTCGGGCGGCTATGCGAGCAGCGCGCTACCAGCAAGCCTTGCGCCGCTATCATAGCCTCAAGGTTCATGCCCGAAGCTTTGAGGAAGGCGACCTGGTTCTTCGGCGCGTTCAGTCGGCCAAGAATTCCAACAAGTTGACGCCGAAGTGGGAAGGCCCTTATCGGGTAATACGAGTCACCAGGCCTGGCACAGTCCACCTGGAGATCGAAGATGGTATTCCAGTGAGCAACTCCTGGAACATCGAACATCTTCGCAAGTTTTACCCATAAGGCGCGGTTGGCGGGCCTGCCGGCAAGCCACCCTTTTGTACGAGCCTTGCCGACAAGGCATGTAACCCGTTGTACAAAGCCAGGCGCAGACCATGAGCATAAATAAATGAAGCGCTGGCGCCCTAAGTTATAGCATGCATGCTAGGTTAAGTCTCTCCCTCGGTCAGGGTCGATAGTGCTTAGCGACAACTAACCCCTAGCGTAGAGGTCGAGTGTGCCTCTCTCTGTCTTCTTTGGTTCGCAGGGCACGTGGACACTTCTGCTGAGCCACTTGGAAGAAAGAGAATGAACCGGCGCTCCGGCCCCGGCAAGCCAAGACTGCCGGGGGCTGAAGACACAAGGATCCAACCACGGCAAGCCAAGGTTGCCGGGGGCTGTGGATTCAGATAAGTCTTTCATCCCATGTTATGCATTTCCGTATGGAACTGGAACATGTGAAACCTCATTTATATTCTTAAACCACCATGCTCCCCTTTTCCTGTACCCAAGAGCTATCCCCTGGGTCGGAACTTGGTCGTAGTTGCGGTGGCAAGAAAATGAACGAGGGGCCTAACTCTACTTTGCCCCTGCCTCCGCCAAGAGCGTGAGAAGGGTCGACTGAAGTGGGGGGATGGCAAGGCCTGTTGCCGGGCGACAATGTTTATCTTAAAAATAACAAGGATTCGTTCCTTGGCATGGGTCTCGCTCACGCACAAAGAACCCGGCAAACACCCTTTTTCATTAAAAACGTCCCATACAGGTACAGTTCGTATAGGATAAAAAAACATGAGCAAGGGGATTACAAGTTTTAAGTCTAACAAGTGCCCACAGGTTTACAAACTAAAAAAAGATAAGGTGCCCGTAATCCCTTTCTTGTCCCTCTCCTCAGAAGATGGAACAAGGTAGCGGGAGGGCAAAAGGAGCGCCAAGGCGAGGTGCGAGAAGCAGAAGGCACCAAGAGAGCATCCCGGTGCCGGAGCTGGAAGATGAGGCAGCGACCCAACAATACGCGACGAAGATGTCGGTGCCCGCGTACTCCGACTTGACGGCCGCTGCCTGCCTTCTTCGCCTTCTCCGACCCTCCTACACCAGCCGCCCAAGGAGGCGATGGGGAACGCGCCGATGGAGAGCTTGACGAGGAAGGCCCTTGGCAGGGCGCGTGGCCGAGGGAGGGGCGACGTGGTCAGTCGGAGTCGGGGTCGGCGTCCCGCCGCTCGACGCCCTCGTCGTCACTGTCGCTGTCCTCCTCATCACTCCCGCTCGAGGAGGAATCTTCATCGTCGGAGGAGCTCTCCACGCAGCACTTCAGGCGAGTTCCAAGATCTCTGAAGACCTTGACGGAGAGCAGGCCGTCCTCCATTAACTTGAAATAGAGGACGAGCCCCGCCGTCAGGCTGTGGATGCGAGCGAACGTCTTCCATCCGCGACGGAGGAACATGACGTGAGGAGCGGGGAAATCGACGTCGACCCGCATGCCGCCATTCCCGCAGCCCCTCATGTGCTACCCGAGGGTCTGGGGTGGATCGAGCTCCATCTCCCGAGCAAATGGGGTAGGGAGACGGAGGCGGCGACGCGGTGGCCGGCGCATCCTGATGAAGAACTCGCGGGGCCGGTCCCCGACGTGGCCCTCCATCTGGGGAGGCATCGCTGGCGGGGGCAAGGCCGGAGCACCGCCCCGTCCCCCTCTTCCCCGAGCGCCACGGCGACCTTGGCCTCGCCCCTCCCCCTTCCTCTCGTGGCCGGCTCTGCCGCCATGAGTTCTTGTGAAGGAGGGACACACTGTCGAGCAGCGACCCTCGCCGCCACCGTTGAAGGGCCGACGCCTCCTCTCGCCATGGCAGACGGAAGAAAGGAGCCGAAGTGAATGGGGATGGATGATGGAAGGATGTGGGATGCCGTCCCCCTCCCCCTTCTTATAAAGGGGCGGGGTCGGGGCTCGGCCGCCCCGCTCGGCCAATCCGGCCATCTGGGGCGCAGGGAATCGAGACTGACCCGCTGCCCCAATCAGCGACGGTCCGGTTTCCCGCCTCCACCGCCTGCTACATGCATGGGGGACACGTGGCGAGCAAGTAGAATTGAGGGGATGGGTGAGGCGACCGTTCCCCACCCCGTGATCGTGGGGCACGGACGCCTTGAAGGCCACGACCCGAGTTCGCCCGAGTAAATGAGTCGCGCCTCTATGCCTCCCTATTTTTTTGGGGAAGGCGCGAGCCGCCTCTTTACCACAATGTGACGCATGCGTGCGGGAACCGCCCCACGCATGACCCCCGCGTCACGACGACCCTCCACGTCGCGTGTTCAACGCGGGTCGTGGAGAAATGCAGCGGACGAAACAATTACTACAGTAAAATCCGCCCCACCTGCCCGTGCACCATTCTGGGCCTAGCCCAACAACGCGTCGCGCTTATGTGTGGCCCAGGCCCGGGGCCTCCTGTCAGTGTACAAAAGTAGGGGCTCTCCTTTTGACCCCTTTACTTGTGCACGGGCAGTCAGAGCCGCGCCCGCGGCCACACTTAACAAAGCAGAGGAGGGAAACCGAAGCACAAGACAAACAAGGCGACGCCAAGGCCAGAAGCATAAAAGAGCAAAGGGGCGAGGTGGACGCCCCCGGCAAGACCCTTGCCGGGGCGGCCTCCGCGGCCCCGGCAAGAGCCTTTTCGGGGCAACTTGCCCAACACCAGTAGGGCGAGCCACCCTTGAGCCCAAGGGTTCCAAACGCCGCCAACAACTACATTGGACCCAGGGCTCGGAAGGCACCTCTGTGGTGGCATGCAGATCTTTGTCAACATCATGAATACATGAGATCAGATGAGAACCAGAAGACGACGACCCTCAGCGGGATCCTAGCCGAGGAAATCCACAAGACCCCCGGCAAGTGCCTTGCCGGGGACGACCGCAGCACCACGGCAAGCCCTTGCCGGGCCCCCGGCAAGACCCTTGCCGAGGACACTAGCGGGGCCACAACCAGGCCCGCACCAGCCAAGACTCCACCGCCGTCCCCAAGCAGCTGCTAGCTCAACCAGCTGGGTAGGCACCTGCGTGGTGACGGGCGGCCTCCACACCGACTTAGCACGCACCTGCGTGGTGGCATGCAGATCTTCGTGAAGGCCCTGCCACCGAGCCACCTCAGCAGCCTGCCTGCCTACATGGCGCTGCACACATCGCTGGCCTGGGCGCGTGTCGAAATGAGGCGGAGCGGCGACGGACGGGACGGGCCTCGTTCCCGTCCCTGATAAAGCTAATGGACACCTAAGTAGCGCATTTAATGTGCTTTGTCCCGCAATGCCGGGCGATAAGCTCGCGCACTGCAGACCTTTCCACCTCCTGTGTGCCACTGTGGTGACCCCTTTTTCCTATAAAAGGAGGCCCGAGGCAACGAGGAGAAGGATTCGGCTCTTTGGAACTATGCAGCCACCGTCGCTATTTCGAGAGCTCAAGAACACTCTGAAATACACACCAAAGCAGGACTAGGGTATTACTCATCCTCGCGGCCCGAACCTGGGTAAACGATCCTTGTGCTGGCTCCTAAACCTGCTCTTCTCACAGCCCCGTGCCCGCCAACCATAGAAGGGATTCCAGTGATCCCATAGGTGTCGTTTCCCCCGACAAACTCACGCTTTTGTATCCTTTTGTCATGCCATCTTTTAACCTTTTCTTTACAACTTAGCATTCACATAGGCTTGGGTTCTCCATTCATCAAGTGAAATAATGTCAAATAACCTCTTCTCACCGGCAAATTTGAAATCATAGTTGAGCTCTTTGATTGTCCAATAAGCTTTTTGTTCTAATTCGAGAGGTAAGTGACATGCTTTTCCATAAACCATTTTATATGGAGACATACCCATAGGGTTCTTATAAGCAGTTCTATAAGCCCACAATGCATCATAAAGTTTCTTAGACCAATTCTTTCTAGATCTATTAACAGTCTTTTGCAAAATCTATTTAATCTCTCTATTGCTCAATTCTACTTGACCACTAGACTGAGGATGACAAGGAGATGCATTTCTATGGTTAACATCATACTTAGCAAGCATTTTACGGAAAGCACCATGAATAAAATGTGAACCACCATCAGTCATTAAATATCTAGTGACTCCAAACCTTGGAAAAATAACTTCTTTAAGCATCTTAATAGAGGTGTTCTGATCAGCACTACTAGTTGGAATAGCTTCTACAAACTTAGTAACGTAATCAACAACAACTAAAATATGTGTATACCCATTAGAGGAAGGAGAAGGTCCCATATAATCAAAGCCCCAGACATCAAATGGTTCAATAACAAGTGAATCATTCAAAGGCATCTCCCGACGTATACTAATATTGCTAATTCTCTGGCATTCATCACAAGACAAGGCAAACTTATGAGCATCCTTGAAGAGAGTAGGCCAATAAAAACCAGATTGCAATACCTCATGCGCAGTTCTATCTCCAGTGTGGTGTCCTCCGTAGGGCTCGGAGTGGCACTTGCGTAGGATTTGTTCCTGTTCATGCTCAGGTACACAACGTCTAATAACACCATCTACTCCTTTATAAAGGTGTGGGACATCCCAAAAGTAATGTCTCAAATCATAGAAAAACTTTTTCTTTTGCTGGTATGTGAAACTATATGGTATAAATTTAGCAATAATGTAATTAGCACAATTAGCATACCATGGAGTATTACGAGAAGCATTTATGACGGCTAATTTCTCATCAGGAAAGCTATCATCAATAGGCAGTGGTTCATCAAGTACATTTTCTAACCTAGACAAGTTGTCTGCAACGGGGTTTTCAACTCCCTTTCTATCAATAATATGCAAATCAAATTCTTGTAACAAGAGAACACATCTAATAAGTCTAGGTTTAGCATCTTTCTTTTCCATAAGATATTTAATAGTAGCATGATCAGTGTGCACAGTTACTTTAGAATCAACCATATAAGATCTGAACTTATCACATGCAAAAACAACTGCTAAGAATGCCTTTTCAGTAGTAGCATAATTTTTCAAGGGCACTATCTAGAGTTTTGCTAGCATAATGAATAACTTTCAATTTCTTATCAACTCTTTGTCCTAGAACATCACCAACAAAATAATCACTAGCATCACACATAATTTCAAAGGGTAAATTCCAATCAGGTGGCTGAACAATAGGTGCAGAAATCAAGCTTTCTTAAGTATTTCAAATGCTTCTACACAATCATCATCAAAAACAAAAGGAAGATCTTTTTGCAAGAGATTAGTGAGAGGCCAAGAAATTTAGAGAAGTCTTTAATAAACCTCCTATAGAAACCGGCATGACCAAGGAAACTTCTTATGCCTTTGATATCTTTAGGACACAACATCTTTTCAATAGCATCTACTTTAGCTTTATCAACTTCAATACCTCTTTCATAAATTTTATGCCCCAAGACAATACCTTCATTAACCATAGAGTGGCACTTTTCCCAATTCAAGACAAGATTAGTTTCTTCACATCTCTGCAAAACTCGATAAAGGTTGCTTAAGCAGTCATCAAAAGAAGTTCCTTAAATGGAGAAATCAATGATGAAAACCTCAACAATCTTTTCACAAAATTCAGAGAATATAGCAGTCATACATCTTTGAAAGGTAGCAGGTGCATTGCATAAATCAAAAGGCATACATCTATAAGCAAAGGTACCGAAAGGGCAAGTAAAAGTGGTCTTTTCCTGATCATCTTTTGACACAGGTATTTTAGAAAAAACAGAATAACCATCTAGAAAGCAAAAATGTGTATGTTTGGATTGTCTTTCTAGCATTTGATCAATAAAAGGTAAAGGGTAATGATCTTTTCTAGTAGCTTTGTTTAATTTGCAAAAATTAATTACCATTCTATAACATTAACAATTCTTTGTGGAATCGATTCATTCTTATCATTAGGAACAACAGTAATACCTCCCTTCTTAGGGACACAATGAACATGACTTACCCATCTACTATCAGCAATAGGATAAATTATACCTGCCTCCAGAAGCTTTAGTATTTCATTTCTTAGCACTTCTTTCATCTTCGGATTCAACCATCGTTGGTGATCAACAGCTGGTTTAGCATCATGCTCCAAATTAATTTTGTGCTGGCATAGAGTGGGACTAATGCCCTTAAGATCATCAAGAGTATATCCAATAGCGGCACGGTGCTTCTTCAGAGTTTTTAATAATTTCTTTTTCTTCATGCTCTGAAAGGTTAGCACTAATAATAATAGGATATATCTTCTTTTCATCAAGATACGCATATTTCAAAGTATCAGGTAATTGTTTAAGCTCAAACACGGGACCACCCTTGGGTGAAGGAGCATCCCCAAGGATTTCAACAAGCAAATTGTGTTTCAAAATCGGCCCTTTATTAAAGAATATTTGATCTAATTCCCTTCTTTCATTCATAAACATATCATTTTCATGGTGTAGCAAATATTGTTATAAAGGATCAGTAGGAGGCACGGTAATAGAAGCAAGACCAATAATTTCATCCTTACTAGGCAATTCTTTATCATGGGGTCGTCTACGAAACTTAGAGAGATTATAATCATGAGACACATCCCCGAAAACGACAGTAACAATATCCTTTCCGCAATCTATCTTAGCATTAACAGTGTTCAAGAAAGGTCTACCAAATATAATGGGACAAAAATCATCTTGTGGGGAAGCAAGAACAAGAAAATCAGAAGGGTATTTTACTTTCCCACACAAGACTTCAACATCTCTAACAATCCCAATTGGTGATATAATATCTCTATTAGCAAGCTTAATAGTAACATCAATATCTTCTATCTCAGCAGGTGCAATATCATTCATAATTTCTTTATATAAGGTAAAAGGAATTGCACTCACACTATCACCCACGTCACATAAGCCAGTATAACAATGATCTCCAATTTTAACAGAAACAACATGCATGCCAAAATGGGTCTATGTTTATCTTTAATATCAGGTTTAGCAATTCTAGCGGCTTCATCACAGAAATAAATAATATGCCCATCAATATTATCGACCAAGAGATCTTTAACCATAGCAATAATAGGTTCAACTTTAATTTGTTTAGGGGGTGTAGGTGTTCTAGTATAACTCTTACGAACCACAGTTGAAGCTTTAGCATGTTCCTTTATTCTAACAGGGAAAGGTGGTTTCTCAATATAAGTAGTAGGAACAATAGGATCAACATTATACGTAATGGTTTCTTCTTCAACTTTAATAGGTTCTACTACTTTCACTTCAATGGGAGGATGATATTTAAACCACTTCTCCTTAGGAAGATCAACATGAGTAGCAAATGATTCACAAAAAGAAGCTACTATCTGAGAGTCAAGTCCATATTTAGTGCTGAAATCACGAAAAGCATTGGTATCCATAAAAGATTTAACACAATCAAACTTAAGGTTTATACCTAAATCGTTACCTTCGTTGATTTCCCAATCTTCAGAGCAGCGTTTAATTCTTTCCAATAAATCCCATTTGAATTCAATAGTATTCTTCATAAAGGAACCAGTACAAGAAGTATCGAGCATGGATTGATCATTACGAGAAAGCCGAACATAAAAATTGTGAATAATAATTTCTCTTGAGAGCTCATGATTGGGGCATAAATATAACATTGACTTAAGCCTCCCCCAACATTGAGCGATACTTTCTCCTTCACGAGGCCACAAATTATATATGTAATTCCGAACACGATGAACCAGATGCATAGGATAAAACTTCTGATGAAATTCCAATTTCAATCGGTTGTAGTTCCAAGATCCAATATCATCACATAGCCTATACCATTTCAAGGCCCTTCCCTTCAAATATAAAGGGAAGACCTTCTTCTTGACAACATCCTCGGCAAACCTGCAAGCTTAAATAATCCAGAAACTTCATCCACATAGATTAGGTGCATATCAGGATGTAATGTTCCGTTTCCTACTTAAGGATTAGCTAGCAGTTTCTTTATCATACCCTAAAGAATTTCATAATAAATATTTCAGTATGTGCAGTAGGTTGAGGAGCAACTTATTTCTCTACTGGTCGATATGAAGATACCACGAACAAGCCTCTCATACGATTATTTTCCATAGTAACAAGTGACAGTAAATTTCAGCACACTATATAAATGTTCCCTTACCAAATTCCACTTACCAAAGGCGCTTCACTCCCCGGCAACGGCGCCAGAAAATAGTCTTGATGACCCACAAGTATAGGGGATCTATCGTAGTCCTTTAAATAAATAAGAGTGTCGAACCCAACAAGGAGCAGAAGGAAATGACAAGCGGCTTTTAGCAAGGTATTCTCTGCAAGCACTGAAATTATCGGTATCAGATAGTTGTGTGATAAGATAATTCATAGCGGGTAACAAGTAACAAAAGTAACTAAGGTGCAGCAAGGTGTACCAATCCTTTTTGTAGCAAAGTACAAGCCTGGATGAACTCTTGTATAAAGCAAAGCGCTCTCGAGGACACATGGGAATTACTGTCAAGCTAGTTTTCATCATGCTCATATGGTTCGCGTTCGTTACTTTGATAATTTGATATGTGAGTGGACCGGTGCTTGGGTGCTGACCTTTCTTGGACAAGCCTCCCACTTATGATTAACCCCTCTCGCAAGCATCCGCAAATACGAAAGAAGAATTAAGATAAATCTAACCATAGCATGAAACATATGGATCCAAATCAGCCCTTATGAAGCAACACATAAACTAGGGTTTAAGCTTTTGTCACTCTAGCAACCCATCATCTACTTATTACTTCCCAATTCCTTCCCATAGGCCCAAATCATGGTGAAGTGTCATGTAGTCGACGTTCACATAACACCACTAGAGGAAAGACAGCATACATCTCATCAAAATATCGAACGAATACCAAATTCACATGATTACTTATAACAAGACTTCTCCCATGTCCTCAGGAACAAACGTAACTACTCACAAAGCATATTCATGTTCATAATCACAGGAGTTTTATTTCTCATTAAGGATCTAAACATATGATCTTCCACCGAATAAACCAACTAGCACCAACTACAAGGAGTAATCAACACTACGAGCAACCCATAGGTACCAATCTCAGGTTTTGAGACAAAGATCGAATACAAGAGATGAACTAGTGTTTGAGAAGAGAGGGTGATGGTGAAGATGTTGATGGAGATTGACCCCCTCTCGATGAGAGGATCGTTGGTGATGACGATGGCTTCGATTTCCCCCTCCCGGAGGGAAGTTTGTCCAGCAAAACGGCTCCGCCGGAGCCCTAGATTGGTTCTGCCCAGGTTCCGCCTTGAGACGGCGGCACTTCATCCTGAAAGCTTCCTTCTTATTTTTTTTAGGTCAAAACACACCATATAGCAGAAGATGGGCATCGGGGGCCTGCAAGTTGGCCCACAAGGCAGAGAGGCACGCCCAGGGCGGTAGGTCGCGCCCCCACCCTTGTGGATGGCAGGTGAACCCCCTCTAGTGCTTTCTTCACCCAAATTTTTTATATATTCCAACTCCGTGAAGTTTCAGGACTTTTGGACTTGTGCAGAACAGGTTTCTAATATTTGCTCCTTTTCCAGTCCAGAATCCAGCTGCTGGCATTCTCCCTCTTCATGTAAACCTTATAAAATAAGAGAGAAAAGGCATAAGTATTGTGATATAATGTGTAATAACAACCCATAATGCAATAAATATCAATATAAAAGCATGATGCAAAATGGACGTATCACTCCATGGCATCCATTGCACCATACTCGGCAAGCATCTTGCCATCCGCGTCTGCCATCTCTTTGGAAAAGTCCGCCACAAGATGGGAGTGGGCGGCCGTGATCTAGGCTTGGACAGGCTCCATCGTGGCAAGGTATGCCACGGAGGAACAGAAAGCTGCTCGAACGCTCTCGGGGTTTGCCAACTCTTCGGCCGTGGGTTGTCGACCGTTGTCGAAGACGCTTCATTCGATTTGTGCGGTGACCGCCACGAGCTAGGTGTGGGCGGCCTCCATCAGGGCTAAGGCCGCCGCTGCGGAACGTACAGCTGTTGTGCCGCTCTCGCCAGTTGCTATCCCTGAGGCAGATGTTGCTACCGCCATCTGAGAAGCAACATCGGCCGTTTGGGCTGCCTTGGTCGCCCGGTCGTAGATTGCGGCCGTGCTCATGTAGCTTGTTAGCACGCGCATGGCGGCTACGGCCACGCTCTCGCCGGAGTGGGCCGCCGAAGTTGCCCTTATGACACGGGTCCACATCCCCATCTTTCACCGGCGACGACTGAATAGTTAAATGATATTTGGGGAGCGAGCTAGTGTGCTTGACACACCGGCTGTGGACCGATGCACCTTCGCGCGTAAGCCATAGGCATACTATACTCCGGCGGTGCTCCAACATATTTTATACTGCATCTCACACGGTGGTGATAATAAACTATGTGTGATCTACTTGATTTTTCATCTTGATTTGAATTAGATAATGGGGTCACAGCGGCAAAGGAGGGTGTTTGAATTGCTAGAACTTTTATCAGCAGTGAACATGCAACTATAGGTGTGTCGTCAAAAAATTGGAATTATTCAGGGTTCGCTTGAACATTTTTGTACATTAACTTGGTTTTCTAGCCATTTCGGGTGCAGAATTCAAAATTAAAATACATGCACATGCTCTGGTGCACCAAAATGGGTTGTAAAATCATATATGTGTCCATGGGTTTATGCTGATGTCCCATGCAAGAAATGGGGATGAATTTCGAACACCATGACACCGTGGCTCTTCGGCAAACGTTGCGGTACTTTTTTTTTGTAATTCTAGTAATCCAAAACCCGCCTGAAATTCATGAACCTTGGCATGGTATCATGGAATGGCATCAACATGCTGGGGTAAAAAATATTGTCCCATTTGGGGGAGGTTATGGTATAAGCTTCTCACAAACCAGAGCTTCTCACAAGAAGCCTCATGGTTCCGTTAGGGAAACGTGTCACCTTGGTGGAAAAACGATATTCATCGCCTCTTCTTGCTTTCAATTTTTTCGGTGTCAACATAGAACAACAGGAGTGTCGTGTTAAATTTTGGAATTTTTCGAGGATCGTTCGGACATTTTTATACGTTAACTGAGTTTTCTAGGCATTTATGTGCATAATTCAAAATTGAACCACATGCACCTGCTCCAGTGCATAAAAATGGGTTGAAAAATCGAATGTGTGTCCTTGGTTGCAAGCTTAGGTCACATGTAAGAAATGAGAATGGATGTCAAACACCTTGACAGTGTCGCTCGGCCGCTAACATTGAGATACACGGTTTTAAAATTCTTGTAAATTGAAAACTCGTCTGAGATTCATGAAACTTGAGATGATATCATGGAATGCTATCGACATGCCGTGGTAAAAATATTGTCCCATTTGGGGCAGGTTTGGGTATAAGCTTCTCGTAAACCAGAACTTCTCACAACAAGGCTGATTGTTTCAGTAGGGAACGTACCACCTTGGGGGACGAAACAATTTCCGTTGCCTCTTCTTACTTTCAAAATTTTTCACGTGTCAACATAGAACAACAGGAGTGTTGTGTCAATTTTTGGGATTTTTCGGGTTCGCTTGGACATTTTTATACATTAACCGAGTTTTCTATGCGTTTATGTGCATAATTCAATTTTGAAATACATGCATGTGCTCCAGTGCATATAAATGGGATCAAGATTGAAATGTGTGTCCTTGGTTGCATGCTTAAGTCCCATGCAAGAATTGAGAATGAATGTCAAACACCTTGCCACCGTCGCTCGGCCGCTAACATTGAGATACATGGTTTTTAAATTCTAGAAAATCGAAAACGCGTCTGAAATTTATTAAACTTGACATGCTAGCCTGGAACGGCACCAACATGCCGTGGTAAAAATATTGTCCCATTTGGGGCAGGTTGGGGTATAAGCTTCTCCCAAACCAGAGCTTCCCACAACAAGCCTCATGATTACGGTAGGGAACATTTCACCTTTCTGGACGAAACGATATCCATTGCCTCTTCTTGATTTCAAAATTAAACTACATGCACATGCTCCAGTGCACCAAATGAGTTGTAAAATCGTATATGTGTCCATGGGTTGACGCTTATGTCCCATGCAAGAAATGGTGACTAATTTCAAACACCTCGGCACTGTGGCTCGCCGAAAAACGTTGAGATACTTGGTTTTGAAATTCTAGTAAATCCAAAACTCGTCTGAAATTCATGAACCTCGGCATGCTATCATGGAATGGCATCAGCATGTTGTGGTAAAAAATTGTCCCATTTGGGGCAGGTTTTGGTATAAGGTTCTCACAAACCAGAGCTTCTCACAAGAAGCCTCATGGTTCTGGTAGGGTGTCACCTTTGTGGACGAAACGATATTCGTTGCCGCTTCTTGCTTTCAATTTTTTTCTGATGTCAACATAGAACAACAGGAGAGTCGTGTTAAATTTAGGAATTTTTCGGGGTTCGTTTGGACATTTTTATACATTAACTGAGTTTTCTATGCATTTATGTGCATATTTCAAATTTAAACTATAGGCACATGTTCCAGAGCATGTAAATTGGTTGAAAAATCAATTATGTGTCCTCGGTTGCATGCTTAGGTCCCATGCAAGAAATGGGAATGAATGTCAAACACCTTGCCACCGTCGCTCGTTCGCAACCATTGAGATACATGGTTTTTAAATTCTAGTAAATCCAAAACTCGTCTGTAGTTCATGAAACTTGACATGCTATCATGGAGCGGCATCAACATGCTGTGGTAAATGTTTTGTCCCCTTTGGGGTAGGTTGGGGTAAAAGCTTCTCGCAAACCAGAGCTTCTCACAGCAAGCGTGATGGTTTCGGTAGGGGACGTGCCGCCTTTGGGGACGAAACGATATCCGTTGCCTCTTCTTGCTTTCAAAAATTTTCTAGTGTCAACATAGAACAACATGAGTGTTGTGTCAATTTTTGGGATTTTTCGGGGTTCGCTTGGACATTTTTATACATTAACTGGGTTTTCTAGGCATTTATGTGCATAATTCAAATTTGAACTACATGCACAAGATCCAGTGAAGAAAAATGGGTTGACATATCAAATGTGTGTCGTTGGGTGCATGCTTAGGTCCCATGCAAGAAATGGGAATGAATTTCAAACACCAGGGTACTGTTGATTGCCGGCAAAACGTTGAGATACTTTGTTTTTAAATTCTAGTAAATTCAAAACTCGTCTGAAATTCATGAAACTTGGCATGCTATCATGGAATTGCACCCGACATGTTGTGGTATTTTTCGTGTCCATTTTGAGAGAAGGCCCACTCGAATAACAACCAATAAAGGCATTTTGAAACAAATAGCTGCCACTTTAACATCTCAAACGTTTATATAATTTAAATCGTGTGCGTTTTGTTAACCATTCACGTGACGCCATGTGTCTCTCTTTTAATGGCTATAGGAGGTGCCGTGCGGACAACTGCTTGACTGAACGGGTGGCATGTGAGCGCAGTCCGGTGCGCAGGCTGACCGAGAGGCATGCAAGCTGTCCTCCAATGTGCAGGCTCACCAGGAAGCGTGCGAGCTGTATGCTGCGCAGGCTCACTAAGAAGCGAGCCCTTTGACTTCCATGGCCGCCCACCTTGCTCACATCCACTCCATTACTGGCGCCCGAGCCGCTGTTTAATATGGGCAGCCTCATTGTTCGCCTCCCATTCCCCTCCCTCCCGCAGACCTCCACCAATGCCATGGCGCAGAAGGATCATCTGCCACTAGTCTTCTAGTTTGGTGAAGTCGAATCTGAGCCGGAGGAGATAGAAAATAAGGAGGAATGGGGCCTCATGGACATGACCCTGAACGAGCTGGTCGCGGCGATTGATGCCCCCATCCCAGCTCCCATCCCCGCGCCCGCCAGCGTCCATCCCGTAGCATTGACGGGCTGGTCGTCGAGCACTATTGCAGAGCTGGAAGCCGCTGGCGTCAGCGAGGTCTCCGCAGACCCGCGCGAGCTCATGTACATGCCAGCGCCAGTGCCCGTACGCGCCCATGCACCCATCACAGCGCCAATCCCCATGCGTTTGCCTGCACCCACCGCGGCCGTCCTGTGCACGCGCCCCCCTTAGTTGCATGGGACGCCGCTGTCGACCGCTACCTCGCAGCGCCGCGAGTTGTCGTCCTCCCGCGCCCCGCCCGTCGATCGAGCGACGACATGATGTTTGATTTCCAAGTGAAGAAGATTCGGTGCTGCCTTGAAGACTTCAACAACGGCGTCCCAGAGAACGACAATGACAACACCGGCGCGGCACGTCGCCTCCGCCACCGCCGGAATTAGTTTTGTGGGGGGGCGGTTAATACTGTATCAGTGTATCTCGATCATATGAATATAAATTCGCAGTGTGACTGAATGAAAGATACGGTTTGAACGAACTTGTGTTTTTCTCTCTGGATGTACAGACTTATCAAACAATTTTCTTTAAAAACAACGTAAGTGGTTTTTAAATATAAAATACTCATCGCAGACGTTTTAGATAGAACACGCGTATGCAAACCGACAGCTTCCCCAGGAAGCTAAGGGAAAATGTGCTGAGCAGGATTTGTGCAGCTCTTGATCACAAACGTTTTAGATAGAACACCTGTATGCAAAGTGAGAGCTATGGTCTTCCCTAGTAAGCCAGGGGAAAATCGCAGCATAGGATTTGTGCATCTCTTCAACACAAATGGTTCAGATTGAATACGGTATGCAAAGCCATACTTCAGCGCTAAGCCAAGAGAAAATGTGTCGAGCAGGATTTGTACATCCCTTCAACACAAACGATTGTTTTGGATGACCCGTGTGCAAGCACGTACAGACAATTTGGTAAGATTTGCATCTGTCATATTGGGTACATGGCCATTTGTTAAACTGGAAAGATTGTCATTTGTTGATCTAGTAACATTGCCATTTGTCAAGCTTGTAACACTGCCATTTGTCAAAATATGCAGCTAAAAATACCTAGCACTACCTAATTTTTGCAACTAAAATTCTGTAATTAAGCATAGATTTCATTCATAGAATAAGCAGTCGTTCTTTTATACAAACAGTTCAACTTGATAGCTGAACCGACCAATCTTTTCCCCAATTGTTGCCAACCATGTACTGAAATAGCTAGTTCAACTATATATACTAGCTAATTTTAAGTACGTTGTACAGTTCCACCACATCTATAGTCAGATGAACTGAACAAAATAGCCCCTAAGTACTACTACTATGGAGGGGCTTTGTACTACTTTCGGCAGCCTCTCCTCTGTTGAGTGCGCTAAGAGGCGGACGAGGAGGAGCCTACCGACGAGCTGGACAACTGCAATACGGTGCCTGCCACTCCTGCACCTTCAGCGGCACTCACCTTGAATGCCCTCTGCCGTTCCAGACGACCCCTCTCGAAGTGGTGGTTCTCCTCATAGATCTCCTGATTCCTCGCCTCTGCGATAGCGTGTGCTGTGGCCATGGCGGCGGTAAGGCTCTTTGCGTGCTCGACAAGGCGCTCCACCTCCTCCGGCAGGAACTCGATGTAGCACGCAAGGTCGCTAACGCATGTGCGGGCCTCCACCTCCGCCTCCCGCCTTCGGGCGGCGGTAGTAGAGAGGGTGATGACCCCGGCGGTCGACGGTGGGCTGGCGGCCACGAAGGCCGATGATGGGGTGGCGGCCACGACCACCACCTCCCGCCTTCGGGCCGCGGTGGCGGAGCGAGTGATGGCCATGATGGCCGCCAGTGGGGTGGCGGCCACAATGGCCACCTCCCTCCTTCGGGGCACGGCGGTGAAGTGGGCGACGGCCCTGGCTTTCGATAGTGGTGTGGAGGCCACGACCGGCAACAGCTACCGATGGGTAGCGGCGGTGGAGCGTGTGGTGGGTGTTCCGCGAACACCCAACAGGGACGCCACGTGCACTACACTATGCCGGGGACTGCGCCGCCGCTGCGGTGTAGCCTCCCATCTGGTGTTGTCCTCTGATGACGGTGGAGTGGCTGAGCGACGACGACGGACCGGTGCCATTGGCGATTGTGGGAGAAGCATACGAGATAAGCTACAGGGAGGCAGGGGAAAATGCGACGCGGGACTCGCCGGCCGTGAGGGTTTATATAGCAGGCCGGTAAGCATTGGGATTTTGGGGGATTTAACCGAGTCGGGCAGGAAGCTTGCACGGGAACCTGCGAGGTTGCGTGGGAACAGGCTCACCGACGATTCATTGGCGCCACTTCGAGCCACCATTTTGCCAAAAGAACGCCCCCACGCGCTGCGCAAGCTTGCGATGTAAGCCGTCTGCGGCAGCGGGGTGACAAGACGTGCGAGAGGAGGACGAAAGGACACGTACACATATGGTTAATAAAAAACATTTGCGATTTAATTACCTACTACCCCCGTCCTGGTTTATAAGTCATCTATGTGTATTTGTGCCAAATTTTGACTAGAGATTTAACTAATAAAATACGAATGCATGTCACCAAAGATTATATCGTTGGATTCGTATTTGAACATAGTTTCCAATTATATAATTTTTATAACATGCATTAACATTTTGTTGGTTAATTTAAGGTCAAAATATGGCACAAAATATAAAGGGGACTAATAGACGAGGACGTAGGTAGTAGCACACGGCCGCTCTCCACGCAGCGTCACAACTGCCGGCCGGCTTGTGGATGACCATTCCCTGCGTGTTCAACTGCTCTATGCGTGTGGTTGCTTGCGGTTGAGGCGGCCGCACCGCGCTCTGCTCGCGTCCCACCGGGCGCTCTACCCTCGTCCCTCCACGCGCGCTGCCGGTGTTTGGGGCCAGCGCATGATCATGTACGTTTGTGCTGCCATTATGCATGCGGTTGCGCCGGGCGCGGCGCCACTATGCAGTTACCCCTGGCACAGTGTCTGGCATCAGAGATTGGATGAACAACATGTCAAGTACGCGGCCAAGGACGCATACACAAGCTACGAGATGTACAGGCGGATCGTTCACATGAGGAGCTGTATTCTTCCTGCCCCAGATGAGGGATCGAGCCACAGAGCAGTGGCGGGAGCGTCACAAGAAGTAGATGACTAGACGATCGTTTCTCCTAGTTTAGAATGCATGCAATTGTTTATTGAGGTGTGTGCGAATGATTTGTATATTCACTTGTGTAATTGGATGTTTATTTCTGTTATATATATATATATGTTATTCTTTTGTAGACAGAGCAAATCACACAGCTCATTAGCATCAATCGTTTGTGTTATTATTAGTCTTCGCACACATTTCTGATTACGGGCCTGTTTGCCGCGTATCACACACATCTTGTTCAGTCGAACTATTTCTGTTGTCTTGGCTCATCGCAAAAAGTTCATCTGAGTGAACTGTATACCCTCCATCGCACACACTTTGATCTGGCTGACCGTTTCTATTGTGTTGGATAATCACACACAGTTTATCCTAGTGAACTGTATGCTGTATATCGCACACACCCTCATCTGGCTACCCATTTCTATTGTTCTGCCTCATAGCAAACAGTTCTGCTGGATTAACCATATGGCACGCATCGCACACGCAACACTAATCTGAATCGTGTTTGATGTCACCGCTATCGCAAACGTTTTGTATCTTTTTTATGGTTTTATTACATCACCGTTTGTGATTAATGCATCACACACAGTTTCGTCGAAGGGTCTCTGATTGGACTGTCGTGTTTGGACCAACCTGCAGCAGTGGTTCTTCCAATTCATGTGAACCAAACACCCAGGTTGACAGAAATCCTATGTTTGCAAATGCTCTGTTTTACACGTGCATTCCTATCCTATTCCTGTGTTTTTCCTGTCCCTGCATTTTTATAATCCTCCAATTCTAGGGAGCCCTTCCAGATTTACTTCATTTTCAGATAGGCGCCAAAGAAAACTCTGTGTGTTTTGTCCCTCTCCTGCCGTGTCGTCATCCACCCCACCTGAGGTGCACCATCGACGGAAGCGTTCACGGCAGCATAGAATCCCCCTGCATACCTTCTTTCACCGCCTTAGATCATCTTCCCTGTTGCCGGCAGCCACGCCAACTGCATTACCATCATCGTCTGAGTCGATGAACCTAAGGACTACACAGCTCCGGAAGAGAGGTCGCACTCTTTTGTGCCTGCTTATGTTATACATCGGTTATTATTACCTACTACTTTATCGTCCTCTTCACCTCTTAGACTCCGAGTTAGGTCCAAACTAATGTTCCAACTTGAGTTTTAAAATGCCTATGGGGCACATATCGAGGCAGCAACGAATAGTATCTGTCTACTATCTGGTTCATCTGGGGTCTTCTATGTGGTTCATGTTGGGTGGGCAACAAACAAAAGATGAGCCATCATCAATCTTTTTAAACTGAAGCTATCTTCTGCCTGCTATCATTAGTTTTGGATCTATCCACTCGTTTGCTACCATCAGTCTTGATTTCTGCATGCACCCCTTAGGCCTTACATAATCAAACTATGTTTTTTATGTATGTCAGTTATTGTACACAATCGTACTGAACATGCAGAGAAAAAGAGAAGACCGTTGCATGGGAATATAATGTCACGCAGATGCCGCTCCATGGTGGGCGAAGTGGGGGGCCCCCTCCCCCCATTCTAGATTGTATTCCAGAGGAAGATAACTGTTCAGAGCGGGATTCGGAGGGAGCCGACCACTCCTATTTACCCCCTGAGGTGTTTACTCTAACCAGGCATGCTGATGTTGGTCATATCATGCAAATGGCGCCTCGCATTGCTTACTTTATAAATCTTATATGTCATCATCTTAGTTTAGATTTGCTTTGTGAGAATGCCACCTGTTTGGTTTCTATATCATACTCCCTACATTCCTAAATATTTGTCCTTTTAGAGATTTCAACCAATGACTACATATGGAGCAAAATGAGTGAATCTACACTAAAATATGTCTATATACATCCGTATGTGGTAGTCCATTTGAAATCTCTGAAAAGAGAAATATTTAGGAATAGAGGGAGTATATGTGAATTATGCAATGCCATCTTCTTTAGCCAGGCATCATATACGTGAATCATGCAATGCCATCCTGTTTAGCCAGTCATCGTATATGTGAATTGTATCGTGCCATATGATACGTCTCCAATGTATCTATAATTTTTTATTGTTCCATGTTGTTATATTATCAATCTTGGATGTTTTATAATCATTTTATAGTCATTTTATATCATTTTTTGGCACTAACCTATTGACATAGTGCCAAGTGCCAGTTGTTGTTTTCTGCATGTTTCTTACATCACAGGAAATCAATATTAGATGGAGTCCAAATGCAACGAAACTTCACAGAGATTTTTTTGGACCAGAAGGAACATAATGGGCCCTGGCTACGCCTGGGGGGTGCCCCGAGGGGGGCACAACCCAGCAGGGCACGCCTGGGCCCACCTCGGGTGCCCCCCGGACCGCCTCTTTGCTCTATAAATACCCCAATATTCCAGAAACCCTAGGGGAGTCGGTGAAATATTCATCCGGCCGCCACAGAGTCCAGAACCACTAGATCCAATCTAGACACCATCTCGGATGGGGTTCACCACCTCCATTGGTGCCTCTCCGATGATGCGTGAATAGTTCTTTGTAGACCTTCGGGTCCGTAGTTAGTAGCTAGATGGCTTCATCTCTCTCTCTCTCTCTCTGAATTCTCAATACAATGGTCTCTTGGAGATCTATATGATGTAACTCTTTTGCGGTGTGTTTGTTGGGATCGATGAACTTTGAGTTTATGATCAGATCTATCTTTTTATATCCATGAAAGTATTTGAGTTTCTTTGATCTCTTTTATGCATGATCTCTTATAGCCTCATATTTCTTCTCTGATATTTGGGTTTTGTTTGACCAACTTGATCTATTTATCTTGCAATGGGAAGAGGTGCTTTGTAGTGGGTTCGATCTTACGGTGCTTGATCCCAGTGACAGAAAGGGAACCGACACGTATGTATCGTTGCTACTAAGGATAAAATGATGGGGGTCTATCTATGCAAAGATAGATCTTGTCTACATCATGTCATTGTTCTTATTGCATTACTCTGTTTTTCCATGAACTTAATACACTAGATGCATGCTGGATAGCGGTCGATGTGTGGAGTAATAGTAGTAGATGCAGGCAGGAGTCGGTCTAATAATCTTGGACGTGATGCCTATATAATGATCATTGCCTGGATATCGTCATGAGTTTTTGAAGTTCTATCAATTGCCCAACAGTAATTTGTTCACCCACCATTTGCTATTTTTCTCGAGAGAAGCCACTAGTGAAATCTACGGCCCCCGGGTCTCTTTCTCATATATTTTCCTTTGCGATCTACCTTTTCCTTGCATTTATTTTCAGATCTATAAAACCAAAAATACAAAAATACCTTGATGTGTTTTATTTCTATTTATTTTATTTGGCGTTCAATCTATCAATCTACTACTATTTACCTCACGTCTGTTTGCCTATCTTGAGGCGTCGTACCCCGGAAGGGATTGACAACCCCTTTAACACCTCGGGTTGTGAGGATTTGTTATCTGTGTGCAGGGGCTGTTTACGTTGTGTTGCTTGGTTCTCCTACTGGTTCGATAACGTTGGTTTCATATCTGAGGGAAATACCTACCGCCGCTGTGCTGCATCATCCCTTCCTCTTTGGGGAAATACCGATGTAGCTTCAAGCGACATCACCATACTATTTTTTTATAATGTATTCCATTTGTTAACAATGTTTGTACATTCATCTACTCTTCCTGTGCATCATCCATTTGAGTCGGTGATGGGAAAATTTGGAGTGAAAACAAGGTCTTCTAATCAGTCGGTGCTACCTGTCGATGCAGATTTCTTGCTAGTTATAGATAGCTCCTCGGAGGAGGGTTCAGAGACAGATGACCAGTCGTATCCACCCCCCCTCGAGGTGTATGCTCTAACTTGGCAGGGTTATATTGCTCATATCATGCATATGGTGTCTTGCATTTCCATGCCATCTTCTTAGATTAGACATACTTTGTGTGAATGCCTCCTGTTTGCTTTCTATACCAGATATCTGAATTATGCAATGCCATGTTTTTAGCCAGTTATCATATATGTGAATTATGCACCGCCATCATGTGTAGCTAGGCATCATATATGTGAATTATCTCATGACATCCTTTTTTTCATTACGTATTCCATTTGTCGACAATCTGTGTATATTGAACTACTCTTCATGTGTATCAGCCATTTGAGCCGGTTATGGAAAAATCTGGAGTGAAAACAAGGTCTTCAGAGCGGGCAATGGTACCTGTTGAAGCACATATCTCGATTGTTACAGATAGCTCCTCGGAGGAGGATTCAGAGACAGATGACCAATCCTATATCCCACCTGAGGTGTATGCTCTAACTTGCAATGTTTATATTTCTCATATCATGCATATGGTGTCTTTCATTGCTTAGTTTAGACATCATATGCAGAATATTCAATGCCATCTGCTTAGTTTAGAGATCATACATGCGAGTGCCAGCTGCTTAGTATATAAATCAATTATGTAAATTATATCATGTCATCATGTATACTTGGACAACATGTATGTGAATTATTTCATTCCAACCTATTTTAGAAAGACATCATATAGTTTTGTCATGTAATCCTGTTTAGATACTCATCATATGTTGAATAATGTCATTATATCATGTTAAGTTATCCATCATATATCTGAAATTGTGTCATTCTATCCTGTTTAGTTAGCCATCATATATGTGAAAATGTGTCATGATGTCCTGTTTGATTAGACAACATATATGTGAATTACCACATATGTCTATCATACAATGTCTGTACATTCAATTTCTTTTCTTGTTTATCAGCCATTTGAATTGGAGGGGGTGATGGCAGTACCTAAGGGAGTAAAAACCCGTTCTTCACAAAATACGGTGCTACCCATCGATGCAGATAGAACCATGGTTGTACTGGCCCACGAACAAGCCCCACCACACATAATCGAGACTCTTCCAGATTGTACACTTACAACATTGGACATAGAACCAGCTACACCCCATCTAACCCCAACCCCAGCAGATAGTAACCCACTTCTAGTTGACACATCACCATGTCCACCATAGATTACCCCCACACGAGCAGTTTGTAAAGCAAATGCAGTGCCCAAAGCACGAAGACCACCACAACGAATCCAAACTCCACGTTTAAAGTAGAAGAGCAACTGTTCTCAGGTCAGATTCCATAGCTATGGTCCATACTCCTTTGCTCTTGCATCACTATATTTACACATACCAACTAATTTCAAATTTGAAGGATCCAATTGAAACTCCAATGGTGCAACATGTATATTTTAAACCTATTTCTTTAACTAGATAGTTGTTTTGACTTCTTGCTCTATGTTTTTTTCAGTTTCAGTTGTATAAACAGTTGTTCTCATGTCATGGACATTACAAGTGTTGCCAGTGTTGTGCAGTTTCCCACACTTATATTCTGTCTATGCTGTTGTGTCTTAAAAAGAAATGATTTGAACTGTGTCTCTATCTTGATTTGGCAACATAAACTAGAATGATATAGACAATACAGCGACCATAGTACATAGATATATGTTTTCATGTTGTTATCCTATCCACCTTACTACTGAATCGGTTTTCCAAAATGAGTTTCATATACTACATGTCAAACCTGTGATGTGTCTGCTTGTTTCTCTTGTAGAATGCGAACAGAGTATTGGAGAAGAGCACCCCATTATGCAATGGTAGAGAAAGTAATGCAGATAAGGTTCAAGATAGTGACACAACCCTGTTGGTCTCCAAGAAAGGTGATAAAAACTATCTTCTAGATAGTGAGACAACCCCAAAGTCCTGTGTTGATGTAGTGTTTGAGTTACTGGTCACTACCGCTAGCAGAAGCTCTTCGAATTCGCTGCCTGAATCACTTCGGCTTCTTCAGTCTCATCTACAAGCTGAAAGGCATCAGTGAGCTATGCTACGGCAAGAAGCCGAAGGACTGAGGAAGTTCCTACATAATTCAGATGCATACTTTCTGGTGCAACAGCAAGCGCTGGACGATTTTAGCGCCAAACAAGAGAAAACTAATAAGCTTGCTAAGCTTCTTGCCAGCATGGTGGGTATCCAGGATATCGTTTCTTGAGCTCTTCTGAAGTGGTTTCAGTTTCTAGACTTGTTTTGCTGCCGTGTTTATTTTCACTGGTGGCCAATTTAGATGCCCAGTGTATGTAAATATGCTGCTTTGTTCACTATATTTGCACTGGCGGTGAACTTTGATGCCCAGTGGATGTAATATTTGTAATAGCCGTAATAGCCTAGCGTAAGTTGTTGCTTATTTATTTCCTTATTGTCTTGTTTATTTTTTTGCTTGTAGTCACTGCAGTTCTTTTTCCACGGTAACCTTTTTATTTGGAACTAGGCCACAATAAACATGGGCAACATCCGGACCATTGTAACCATGGTCCTACTGCCTGCTGTAGTGGGCCTCGTAAGGTCCGTATGATCCATGGGCCTTCTATGGGTCGTTGATGTTGGGGAACGTAGTAATTTCAAAAAAAATCCTATGCACACGCAAGATCATGGTGATGCATAGCAACGAGAGGGGAGAGTGTTGTCTACGTACCCTCGTAGACCGTAAGCGGAAGCGTTATATCAACGCGGTTGATGTAGTCGTAGGTCTTCACGATCCGACCGATCCAAGTACTGAAAGCACGGCACCTCCGAGTTCTGCACACGTTCAGCTCGATGACGTCCCCGCCTTCTGCATCCAGCAAGAGGGGCGAAGTAGTAGATGAGTTCCGGCAGCACGACGGCATGGTGACGGTGTTGGTGAAGAACAATCTCCGCAGGGCATCGCCTAAGCACTACGAAAAACTATGACAGAGGATAAACTAGAGGGGACGGCGTTGCCGGCACACGGCTTGGTGTTTCTTGATGTGTCTTTGGTGCTAGCCCTGCCCCTCTATTTATATGTTGAGCCCTGGGGTCGAAACTTGGAGTAAAAGCCTCCACAAAGTCGGTTTCACCCGAAAGGCAAGAGTCCTTCTCGGACTCCACGGCCAGACGCCAGGGTTCCCGGCGTCTGGACCCAGACGCTGGGGACCCTGGCGTCTGGCCCCTGGACTCCGCAAAAATTCCTTTTGCGCTTTCGAAAAACCTCGTGGGCTTTCCCCTTTGGCCCAGATAAAGTGTTCTTGTGCCCAAACATTTCGGGAAACATCCGGAACCCCTTCCGATGGATTCCAGAACCTTTCCGGAGATCAAACACTACTATCCACATATCAATCTTTACTTCCGGACCATTCCGGAGTTCCTCGTCATATTCGTGATCTCATCCAAAACTCCGAACAACATTCGGTCACCAACATACATAACTCATAGTACTATATTGTCAACGAATGTTAAGCGTGCGGACCCTACGGGTTTGAGAACTATGTAGACATGACCGAGACACCTCTCTGGTCAATAACCAATAGCGGGACCTGGATGCCCATATTGGCTCCTACATATTCTACGAAGATCTTTATCGGTCAGACCGCATAACAACATACGTTGTTCCCTTTGCATCGGTATGTTACTTGCCCGAGATTCGATCGTCGGTATCTCAATACCTAGTTCAATCTCATTACCGGCAAGTCTCTTTACTCGTTCTGTAATACATCATCCCACAACTAACTCATTAGTTGCAATGCTTGCAAGGCTTATAGTGATGTGCATTACCGAGTGGGCCCAGAGATACCTCTCCGACAATCGGAGTGACAAATCCTAATCTTGTAATACGCCAACCCAACAAGTATCTTCGGAAACACCTGTAGAGCACCTTTATAATCACCCAGTTACGTTGTGACGTTTGGTAGCACACAAAGTGTTCCTCCGGTAAACGGGAGTTGCATAATCTCATAGTTATAGGAACATGTATAAGTCATGAAGAAAGCAATAGCAGAATACTAAACGATCGTGTGCTAAGCTAACGGAATGGGTCAAGTCAATCACATCATTCTCCTAATGATATGATCCCGTTAATAAAATGACAACTCATGTCTATGGCTAGGAAACATAACCATCTTTGATCAACGAGCTAGTCAAGTAGAGGCATACTAGTGACACTCTGTTTGTCTATGTATTCACACATGTATCATGTTTCCGGTTAATACAATTCTAGCATGAATAATAAACATTTATCATGATATAAGGAAATAAATAATACTTTATTATTGCCTCTAGGGCATATTTCCTTCAGTCTCCCACTTGCACTAGAGTCAATAATCTAGTTCACATCGCCATGTCATTTAACATCAATAGTTCACATCACCATGTGATTAACACCCATAGTTCACATATTCTACGAAGATCTTTATCGGTCAGACCGCATAACAACATACGTTGTTCCCTTTGTCATCGGTATGTTACTTGCCCGAGATTCGATCGTCGGTATCTCAATACCTAGTTCAATCTCATTACCGGCAAGTCTCTTTACTCGTTCCGTAATACATCATCCCGCAACAAACTCATTAGTTGCAATGCTTGCAAGGCTTAAGTGATGGGCATTACCGAGAGGGCCCAGAGATACCTCTCCGACAATCGGAGTGACAAATCCTAATCTCGAAATACGCCACCCCAACAAGTACCTTCGGAGACACCTGTAGAGCATCTTTATAATCACCCAGTTACGTTGTGATGTTTGGTAGCACACAAAGTGTTCCTCCGGTAAACGGGAAATGCATAATCTCATAGTCATAGGAACATGTATAAGTCATGAAGAAAGCAATAGCAACATACTAAACGATCAAGTGCTAAGCTAACGGAATGGGTCAAGTCAATCATATCATTCTCTTAATGATGTGATCCCGTTAATCAAATGACAACTCATGTCCATGGCTAGGAAACTCAACCATCTTTGATTAACGAGCTAGTCAAGTAGAGGCATACTAGTGACACTATGTTTTGTCTATGTATTCACACATGTATCAAGTTTCCGGTTAATACAATTCTAGCATGAATAATAAACATTTATCATGAAATAAGGAAATAAATAAACTTTATTATTACCTCTAGGGCATATTTCCTTCAGTCTCCCACTTGCACTAGAGTCAATAATCTAGTTCACATCGCCATGTGATTTAACATCAATAGTTCACATCACCATGTGATTAACACCCATAGTTCACATCGTCATGTGACCAACACCCAAAGGGTTTACTAGAGTCAATAATCTAGTTCACATCGCTATGTGATTAACACCCAAAGAGTACTAAGGTGTGATCATGTTTTGCTTGTGAGATAATTTTAGTCAACGGGTCTGTCACATTCAGATCCGTAAGTATTTTGCAAATTTCTATGTCTACAATGCTCTACACGGAGCTACTCTAGCTAATTGCTCCCACTTTCAATATGTATCTAGACCGAGACTTAGAGTCATCTAGATTAGTGTCAAAACTTGCATCGACGTAACCCTTTACGACGAACCTTTTATCACTTCCATAATCGAGAAACATATCCTTATTCCACTAAGGATAATTTTGACCGCTGTCCAGTGATCTACTCCTAGATCACTATTGTACTCCCTTGCCAAAATCAGTGTAGGGTATACAATAGATCTGGTACACAGCATGGCATACTTTATAGAACCTATGGCCGAGGCATAGGGAATGACTTTCATTCTCTTTCTATCTTCTACCGTGGTCGGGCTTTGAGTCTTACTCAATTTCACACCTTGTAACACAGGCAAGAACTCTTTCTTTAACTGTTCCATTTTGAACTCCTTCAAAATCTTGTTAAGGTATGTACTCATTGAAAAAAAACTTATCAAGCGTCTTGATCTATCTCTATAGATCTTGATGCTCAATATGTAAGCAGCTTCACCGAGGTCTTTCTTTGAAAAAACTCCTTTCAAAAACTCCTTTGTGCTTTGCAGAATAATTCTACATTATTTCCGATCAACAATATGTCATTCACATATACTTATCAGAAATGCTGTAGTGCTCCCACTCACTTTCTTCTAAATATAGGCTTCACCGCAAGTCTGTATAAAACTATATGCTTTGATCAACTTATCAAAGCATATATTCAAACTCCGAGATGCACCAGTCCATAGATGGATCGCTGGAGCTTGCATATTTTGTTAGCACCTTTAGGATTGACAAAACCTTCTGGTTGCATCATATACAACTCTTCTTTAATAAATCCATTAAGGAATGCAGTTTTGTTTTTCCATTTGCCTGATTTCATAAAATGCAGCAATTGCTAACATGATTCGGACAGACTTAAGCATAGACACGAGTGAGAAACTCTCATCGTAGTCAACACATTGAACTAGTCGAAAACCTTTTGCGACAATTCTAGCTTTGTAGATAGTAACACTACTATCAGCGTGCGTCTTCCTCTTGAAGATCCATTTAATCTCAATGGCTCGCCGATCATTGGGCAAGTCAATCAAAGTCCATACTTTGTTCTCATACATGGATCTCATCTCAGATTTCATGACCTCAAGCCATTTCACAGAATCTGGGCTCATCATCGCTTCCTCATAGTTCGTAGGTTCGTCATGGTCCCGTAACATGACCTCCAGAACAGGATTTACCGTACCACTCTGGTGCGGATCTCACTCTGGTTTACCTACGGGGTTCGGTAGTAACTTGATCTGTAGTTACATGATCATCATCATTAGCTTGCTCACTAATTGGTGTAGTAGTCACAGGAACAGATTTCTGCGATGAACTACTTTCCAATAAGGGAGCAGGTACAGTTACCTCATCAAGTTCTACTTTCCTCCCACTCACTTCTTTCGAGAGAAATTCCTTCTCTAGAAAGGATCCATTCTCAGAAACGAATATCTTGCCTTCGGGTCTGTGATAGAAGGTGTACCCAACATTTTCTTTTGGGTATCCTATGAAGACGGACTTCGTCGATTTGGGTTTGAGCTTATCAGGTTGAAACTTTTTCACATAAGCATTGCAACCTCAAACTTTAAGAAACAACAGCTTAGGTTTCTTGCCAAACCATAGTTCGTACGGTGTCGTCTCAACGGATTTAGATGGTGCCCTATTTAACGTGAATGCAGATGTCTCTAATGCACAACCCCAAACGATAGTGGTACATCGGTAAGAGACATCATAGATCGCACCATATCTAATAAAGTATGGTTATGACGTTCGGACACACCATTACACTGTGGTGTTCCAGGTGGTGTGAGTAGTGAAACTATTTCACATTGTTTTAACTGAAGGCCAAACTCGTAACTCAAATATTTCATCTCTATGATCTTATCGTAGAAACTTTTATTTTCTTGTTACGATGATTCTCCACTTCACTCTGAAATTCTTTGAACTTTTCAAATGTTTCAGACTTGTGTTTCATCAAGTAGATATACCCATATCTGCTCAAATCATCTGTGAAGGTCAGAAAATAATGATACTTGCCGCGAGCCTTAACACTCATCGGACCGCATACATCAGTATGTATTATTTCCAATAAGTCAGTTGCTCGCTCCATTGTTCCGGAGAACGGAGTCTTAGTCATCTTGCCCATGAGGCATGGTTCGCAAGCATCAAGTGATTCATAATCAAGTGATTCCAAAAGTCCATCAACACGGAGTTTCTTCATGCGCTTTACACCAATATGACCTAAACGGTAGTGCCACAAATAAGTTGCACTATCATTATTAACTTTGCATCTTTTGGCTTCAATATTATGAAAATGTGTATGACCACGATCGAGATCCAACAAACCATTTTTATTGGGTGTATGACCATAGAAGGTTTTATTCATGTAAACAGAACAACGATTATTCTCTAACTTACATGAATAACCGTTTTGCAATAAACATGATCCAATCATATTCATGCTCAACGCAAGCACCAAATAACACTTATTTAGGTTCAACACTAATCCCGAAAGTTATATGGATTGTGCGATGATGATCACATCAATCTTGGAACTACTTTCAACACACATCGTCACTTCATCCTTAACTAGTCTATGTTCATTTTGCAACTCCTGTTTTAAGTTACTACTCTTAGCAACTAAACCAGTTATCAAATACTGAGGGGTTCCTATAAACACTAGTAAAGTACACATCAATAACATGTATATCAAATATACTTTTGTTCACTTTGCCATCCTTCTTATCCGCCAATTATTTGGGGCAGTTCCGCTTCTAGTGACCAGTCCCTTTGCAGTAGAAGCACTTAGTCTCAGGCTTAGGACCAGACTTGGGCTTCTTCACTTGAGCAGCAACTTGCTTGCCGTTCTTCTTGAAGTTCCCCTTCTTCCCTTTGCCGTTTTCTTGTAACTAGTGGTCTCGTCAACCATCAACACTTGATGTTTTTCTTGATTTCTACCTTCGTCGATTTCAGCATCACGAAGAGCTTGGGAATTGTTTCCGTTATCCCTTGCATATTATAGTTCATCACAAAGTTCTACTAACTTGGTGATGGTGACTAGAGAATTCTGCCAATCACTATCTTATCTGGAAGATTAACTCCCACTTGATTCAAGCGATTGTAGTACCCAGACAATCCGAGCACATGCTTACTGCTTGAGCTATTCTCCTCCAGCTTTTAGCTATAGAACTTGTTGGAGACTTCATATCTCTCAACTCGAGTATTTGCTTGAAATATTAACTTCAACTCCTGGAACATCTCATATGGTCCATGACGTTCAAAACGTCTTTGAAGTCCCGATTCTAAGCCGTTAAGCATGGTGCACTAAACTATCAAGTAGTCATCATATTGAGCTAGCCAAACGTTCATAACGTCTGCATTTGCTCCTGCAATAGGTCTGTCACCTAGTGGTGCATCAAGGACATAATTCTTCTGTGCAGCAATGACGATAAACCTCAGATCACGGACCCAGTCCGCATCATTGCTACTATCATCTTTCAACTTAGTTTTCTCTAGGAACATATATAAAACATAGGGAAGCAACAACATGAGCTATTGATCTACAACATAGATATGCTAATACTACCAGGACTAAGTTCATAAAAAATTTAAGTTCAATTAATCATATTACATAAGAACTCCCACTTAGATAGACATCCCTCTAATCCTCTAAGTGATCACGTGATCCATATCAACTAAACCTTGTCCGATCATCACGTGAGATGGAGTAGTTTCAACGTTGAACATCACTATGTTGATCATATCTACTATATGATTCACGCTCGACCTTTCGGTCTCCGTGTTCCGAGGCCATATCGGTTATATGCTAGGCTCGTCAAGCTTAACCTGAGTATTCCGCGTGTGCAACTGTTTTGCACCCGTTGTATTTGAACGTAGAACCTATCACACCCGATCATCACGTGGTATCTCAGCACGAAGAACTTTCACAACGGTGCATACTCAGGGAGAACACTTATACTTTGATAATTTAGTGAGGGATCATCTTATAATGCTACCGTCAATCAAAGCAAGATAAGATGCATAAAAGATAAACATCACATGCAATCAATATAAGTGATATGATATGGCCATCATCATCTTGTGCTTGTGATCTCCATCTCCGAAGCACCGTCATGATCACCATCGTCACTGGCGCGACACCTTGATCTCCATCGTAGTATCGTTGTCGTCTCGCCAACTATTGCTTCTACGACTATCGCTACCGCTTAGTGATAAAGTAAAGCAAAACAGGGCGATTGCATTGCATACAATAAAGCAACAACCATATGGCTCCTGCCAGTTGCCGATAACTCGGTTACAAAACATGATCATCTCATACAATAAAATTTAGCATCATGTCTTGACCATATCACATCACAACATGCCCTGCAAAAACAAGTTAGACGTCCTGTACTTTGTTGTTGCAAGTTTTACGTGGCTGCTATGGGCTAAGCAAGAACCGTTCTTACCTACGCATCAAAACCACAACGATAGTTTGTCAAGTTGGTGCTGTTTTAACCTTCGCAAGGACCGGGTGTAGCCACACTCGGTTCAACTAAAGTTGGAGAAACTGACACCCGCCAGCCACCTGTGTACAAAGCACGTCGGTGGAACCAGTTTCGCGTAAGCGTACGCGTAATGTCGGTCCGGGCTGCTTCATCGAACAATACCGCCGAACCAAAGTATGACATGCTGGTAAGCAGTATGACTTATATCGCCCACAACTCACTTGTGTTCTACTCGTGCATATAACATCAACGCATAAAACCAGGCTCTGATACCACTGTTGGGGAATGTAGTAATTTCAAAAAAAATCCTACGCACACGCAAGATCATGGTGATGCATAGCAATGAGACGGGAGAGTGTTGTCTACGTACCCTCGTACACCGTAAGCGGAAGCGTTATATCAACGCGGTTGATGTAGTCGTACGTCTTCACGATCCGACCGATCCAAGTACTGAAAGCACGGCACCTCCGAGTTCTGCACACGTTCAGCTCGATGACGTCCCCGCCTTCTCGATCCAGCAAGAGGGGCGAAGTAGTAGATGAGTTCCGGCAGCACGACGGTGTGGTGACGGTGTTGGTGAAGAACAATCTCCGCAGGGCTTCGCCTAAGCACTACAAAAAACTATGACGGAGGATAAACTAGAGGGGACGGGGTTGCCGGCACACGGCTTGGTGTTTCTTGATGTGTCATTGGTGCTAGCCCTACCCCTCTATTTATATGTTGAGCCCTGGGGTCGAAACTTGGAGTAAAAGCCTCCACAAAGTCGGTTTCACCCGAAAGGCAAGAGTCCTTCTCGGACTCCAGGGCCAGACGCCAGGGTTCCCGGCGTCTGGACCCAGACGCCAGGGACCCTAGTGTTTGGCCCCTGGACTCCGCAAAACTTCCTTTTGCGCTTTCCAAAAACCTCGTGGGCTTTCTCCTTTGGCCCAGACAAAGTGTTCTTGTGCCCAAACATTTTGGGAAACATCCGGAACCCCTTCCGATGGATTCCGGAACCTTTCTGGAGATCAGACACTACTATCCACATATCAATCTTTACTTCCGGACCATTCCGGAGTTCCTCGTCATATTCGTGATCTCATCCAAAACTCCGAACAACATTCGGTCACCAACATACATAACTCATAGTACTATATTTTCAACGAACGTTAAGCGTGCGGACCCTACGGGTTCGAGAACTATGTAGACATGACCGAGACACCTCTCTGGTCAATAACCAATAGCGGGACCTAGATGCCCATATTGGCTCCTACATATTCTACGAAGATCTTTATCGGTCAGACCGCATAACAACATACGTTGTTCCCTTTGTCATCGGTATGTTACTTGCCCGAGATTCGATCGTCGGTATCTCAATACCTAGTTCAATCTCGTTACCAGCGAGTCTCTTTACTCGTTTTGTAATACATCATCCCGCAACTAACTCATTAGTTGCAATGCTTGCAAGGCTTATAGTGATGTGCATTACCGAGTGGGCCCAGAGATACCTCTCCGACAATCGGAGTGATAAATCCTAATCTCGAAATACGCCAACCCAACAAGTACCTTCGGAAACACCTGTAGAGCACCTTTATAATCACCCAGTTATGTTGTGACGTTTGGTAGCACACAAAGTGTTCCTCCGGTAAACGGGATTTGCATAATCTCATAGTCATAGGAACATGTATAAGTCATGAAGAAAGCAATAGCAGAATACTAAACGATCGTGTGCTAAGCTAACGGAATGGGTCAAGTCAATCACATCATTCTCCTAATGATATGATCCTGTTAATCAAATGACAACTCATGTCTATGGCTAGGAAACATAACCATCTTTGATCAACGAGCTAGTCAAGTAGAGGCATACTAGTGACACTCTGTTTGTCTATGTATTCACACATGTATCATGTTTCCGGTTAATACAATTCTAGCATGAATAATAAACATTTATCATGATATAAGGAAATAAATAATACTTTATTATTGCCTCTAGGGCATATTTCCTTCAGTTGATTCAATGGGACTTCTACGGGTCGTATGATCGATCGGCCAAACATGGGTCGTGCTTTCATGCACAATTAACGGACCGCGGTATGGGCCATAACTGGGCTATAATGGGAATCGCGTGTTTATGGGCCGACTATAACGGGCAGTTAATAGGCCCATGTTTACAATGGGCTTAATTCTATCGGCAGGCATATGTGACGCCCCCGATTTAATCGTACACTAATCATACACGCAACGTGTACGATCAAGATAAGGGACTCACGGGAAGATATCACAACACAACTCTAAAAATAAAAAAAAGTCATACAAGCATCATAATACAAGCCAGGGGCCTCGAAGGCTTGAATACATAAGCTCGAAAACACAAGAGCCAGCGGAAGCAATAATATCTGAGTACAGACATAAGTTAAACAAGATTGCCTTAAGAAGGCTAGCACAAAAGTAGCAACGATCGAAAAGGCAAGGCCTCCTGCCTGGGACCTCCTAACTACTCCTCGAAGACGAACTCCACGTAGAATCATCCTCGGGATCTCTAGCTCCTGGACTCCAGCATCTGGTTGCGACAACCAGGTAGAAGGGAAAGGGGGAAAAGAGGGAGAAAAGCAACCGTGAGTACTCATCCAAAGTACTCGCAAGCAAGGAGCTACACTACATATGCATGGGTATATGTGTAAAGGGACATATCGGTGGACTGAACTGTAGAATGCCAGAATAAGAGGGGGATAGCTAATCCTGTCGAAGACTACGCTTCAGGCCACCTCCATCTTGCAGCATGTAGAAGAGAATAGATGGTAAGTTCACCAAGTAGCATCGCATAGCATAATCCTACCCGGCGATCCCCTCCTCGGCGCCCTGTTAGAGAGCGATCACCGGGTTATATCTGGCACTTGGAAGGGTGTGTTTTATTAAGTATCCGGTTATAGTTGTCATAAGGTCAAGGTACAACTCCGGGTCGTCCTTTTACCGAGGGACACGGCTATTCGAATAGATAAACTTCCCTGCAGGGGTGCACCACATAACCCAACACGCTCGATCCCATTTGGCCGGGCACACTTTCCTGGGTCATGCCCGGCCTCGAAAGATCAACACGTCGCAGCCCCACCTAGGCTCAACAGAGAGGTCAGCACGCCGGTCTAAATCCTATGCGTGCAGGGGTCTGGGCCCATCGCCCATTGCACCCCTGCACGTTGCGTACACGGCCGGAAGTAGACCTAGCCCCCTTAATACAAGCGCGAGCTTACGGTCCAATGCGGCGCGCGCACTCAGTCGCTGACGTCAAAAAGAGCTTCGGCTGATACCACGACGCCGAGTGCCAATAACTGTTCCCGCGTAGTTGGTTAGTGCGTATAGACCAAATGGCCAGACTCAGATCAAATACCAAGATCTCGTTAAGCGTGTTAAGTATCCGCGAACGCCGACCAGGGCCAGGCCCACCTCTCTCCTAGGTGGTCTCAACCTGCCCTGTCGCTCCGCCACAAAGTAACAGTCGGGGGCCGTCAGGAACCCAGGCCCACCTCTACCGGGATGGAGCCACCTGTCCTTTCAGCCCCCTCATCAGAATCACTTGCGGGTACTCAACGAGCCGACCTGACTTTAGTCACCACATGTGTCATGTATATAAAGTATATAGTATATACTCGTGATCACCTCCCGAAGTGACCACGGCCCAGTAGTATAGCATGGCAGACGGACAAGTGTGTAGGGCCACTGATGGAACACTAGCATCCTATACTAAGAAGTAGGATAGCAGGTAAGGGTAACAACTGTAGCAACAATGACAGGCTATGCATCAGGATAGGATTAACGGAAAGCAGTAACATGCTACACTACTCTAATGCAAGCAGTATAGAGAAGAATAGGCGATATCTGGTGATCAGGGGGGGCTTGCCTGGTTGCTCTGGCAAGGAGGGGTCGTCGTCGATGTAGTCGATCACAGGGGGAGCATCGGTCTCGGGGTCTACTGGAGAGAAGAGGGGGAAGGAACAGTAAATATAAAGCAAACATAACATCACAAAGCATAACGTGGCAATATACTGTGCCGGGTGTGACCTAACGTATGGCTACAGGATATAGGTGAAGGGGGAATTCAACCGGGAAGGTGTTCCCGGTTCCGGACCTGTGTCAGACAGATGACCGGAGGGGGAATTCAACCTGGAAGGTGTTCCCGGTTCCGGACCTGTGTCAGACAGATGACCGGAGGGGGAATGTTCCATGTTCAGATAGTTAGAGGCATTTGACAGTGAAACGGACTGCGTATTTGGATTCGTCTCGTCGTTCTGAGCAACTTTCATGTATAAAACTTTTTCATCCGAGTTACAGATTATTTTCTATTAATTTTCAAAGTTTTAATCATTTTTTGATTTTAATTAATTATTTAAATCCAACATTATCCATAACAGTATGGGATGAAGTCATCATGACGTATGTGTGATGTCAGCAGTAAACAATGCGGTTGACTCGTCAAAACTGACAAGGGGGACCCACCTGTCATAGACAGTGGGTTAAACACAGTTCAAACTAATCTAATTTATTTAGTAAAACTACTGGGCCCACCTGCCAGTGTCTATTTAACTAAACTAATTAGTTTTAATTATTAAAATTTTTATTTGGATAATTAACCGAAGGGGGGCCCACACGTCAGTGTCACTAGGCAGCCCAGTCAGCAATTGACTGGGTCAACCCAGTCAACTGGGGCCCGCGGGGCTCGCTGGCAGTGACCCTGGGGTGGCCCCAGGTGTGCCACGTCGGCGGTGGCCGGCGGCTCGACGCCAGCGACTCCAAAATGCGGCGGAGGGCCTCGGGCCTCATTGGATTTCGCCTACGGGCGACCATTTCGCGCGCGCTAGGGTGCGTTCGAACGAGCGGAGCAGCGCGCGTCGAACTGCGGTGGTGGCCCGGCCGGAAAAGGCCGGAGACGGCGCCGGCAAGCGGCAAAGGCGGCGCCGAAGTTCGGGCACGAGCGGATCCAGCTATACCCAGCACGGCGGAGCGAGCTAGCTAGCGCTACGGAGCCCTACGCGCGTGACGAGCACGACTGCGAGCTCGGGCGAGCTCATTGGTGAGCGTGGCCACGACGGCAAGGCGCACATCGGCGACCAGAGCTCGGGCACGATGGCGAGCTAGCTACGACACGCTAGGATATTAACAGGGAGGAACAGGAGGCAGAGGAGCTCACCGTGCGGCACGCAAGCAGGCCCCTGATAGCTTAGGAGTAGCAGAGGTGCTCGAGGTTGCCGGCGCGCGTTGGAGTAGAGACGGAAGGGGGCGGCGGCGTTCGGTAGCTGTAGAGGTCCCCAGCTCCACCTGAAGGCTCCAGGCGAACGGGAGGACGAAGGTGGCTCTCCTGGACAACGCGAGCGGCCAGAGCGGTGCCGGTGGCCGCGGTGGCGCCGGAGGACGGCGGCAATTCTGCTCGGTGCGGCGGATCTGGAAAGGAGGAGGAGCGGAGCGAGCGAGGGAGAGCGAGGAGGAGGGGGAAAATGGATGAGGAGGCCAGGGGGAGGAGAGGTGGATCTTTATCCACCCGCGGCGCCTGTAGCGGCGTGGTCAGCGAGGTGGGTTCGGCGGTGACGGCGGGCGTGCCTCGGTCGCTTGAACAGAGAACAGGGGGAGGAGGAGGAGAGCATGGTGGGCTGGGCTCCAGGCACTGTGCACTTAGGCCCAGTCCCCAGCAGTAGTCTAGGCCCTTCTTTCTATTTTTATCTCTGCTTTATTTCCAGAGATAGTTTTGCAATGATTTGAGCCATCAAATGACTTTGTAAAAATGTGAACCTTGGTCACATAAATACTATGGTATATTCCTCATTGCCACAGAATGTTTGGGAAATTTTGGAATCCTTTGGCATTTTTCAAAAATGAATTTAGACACTTATAATGTTGTTTTGGCACTGATTTAAATGCTTTGGCCCACTTTGACTTGATGGTGATGTTGTTTTCCTTAACAACAAGTTGTTTTGGAATTTTTGACAAATGATGAACATTTTTGCAGCAATATTTGAGAAACTTCATATTCCACTTGCATTTGAATTTGAATTCAGATAAGGATTTTGAAATACGATGTTTCACCACTGTGATCAAGCATTGCAATGATGATGACTTGTCATGATTAAGAGGAGATCACTGTGGGGTGATGCTGGGGATGTTACAAATCTCCTCCACTACAAGAAATCTCGTCCCGAGATTTAAGAGGTGGAGTAAGGGGAAAGACTCGGGAAGGATGGAGCTCAACACAAGATAGGTACGTGAGGACTATGTCAGTGAATGTGGCAGAGGCATCTCTCGAGTTGAAAATCAAGAAAGTCATCGAGAGGTAGGTGAGATGCAATAAGAAGCTTCAACCTGATAGACAATCGTTTGTTGCCTGAAACAAGGGGTGAAAGGGGTTCAGAGCAATGGGAAAAAGTATTGCGTCTGATACCAGAATAGATTGCCTCTCGGAAGGCGCATCAGGATTTTCATATGAAGCCAAGCATTAGAAATATCCTTGGAAACAAGGGTGTACAGGTGAGTCAGGTTTCGATCCTATGGAACTGTGGGTTATGGGCCCACCATGTGGGTTTAAAAGCAAGAGGGGCGGCAATATCTTGCATGATCTTTGTAGCAAGGCATGTCAGAGGATAGCCTGTCAGTTAAATCAGCAACAACATCGGTACCAAGGGCGAGAGATGAAGAGAACCCTTTTTCCTGCTCGTTGAACGAGGCGGACCAATAGGCAAGGTTCTCGTCCATCGGTGGCTATCGGAATGTCATCAACAATAGTAACAGGGTCTTACTGACACGGTTGTACACCAAGGTGTTTTAATAAGCAGAAGAATATTACTCTTTAGATCATATAGATCACCAGAAAGGTTAAACAAAACAATGGGAAGGAAAAGGTGATCATCATATTAAACAGATCAATGGAAAGGAAAATGTGTTTAAACACATATTTTAAGGGTATATCCTTCCCAAACACAAGCAGAGCATGATATCCGTGACATGATATAATGTAGAAAACCCTTTAGGTAAGGGGAGAGAAATTTCATGACATTACCCATACATTGGTGTTTGGATAATTGAGCAAGAAACATTTAGCATTGGGCTTCAAATGTTCTTGTTGAAAATCGGAGTACCGCAAACATGCTTCGAGATAGCACTGACATGGTCTTCAAGCAAAGGTCGGACTTTGGATACACAAAAGGATCCATCTGGAACAACTTATAGAATAAGTCTTACAATTTCCTCATGGAAGAATGGTAACCTTGTTTAAAAAGGAAACTATAACAATAGGTCCTCCGGCCAGGTGTGTTAGGCATGACATCACCTTACCGGGTCATAAATAGACCAATGTTATAACTCTTGGAAATATGTTCCAACCATCATTTCTGACCGAGATTCAGATCTGATTGGTGTCAGGATAACTCAGACTCAGGATGCCTGAGAAGAAAAGGTGCAACACAAATTGACGAGATGACAATGTAAGATTCTCGGGAGATGAACTATGAAAGCGAGTTCCAAACAAGGGTTCATCATTAAATCAAGGAGAGGTGAGGAGGTGACTGATTGACTCAGCGACAATCCATTGAGATTTCCAAAAGATGGATTTCCACAACTATGTGAACAAGGAGATAACATTAGCTAGATCGAATGACTTAATGATGTATGCTCGAGGAAAACATACACAGTTAAACATTGGTTGAAATGTGCACCCGAAATATGGGCTAGGTAGCACGATCAATGTTCGAATGATGATTCATTAAGCCATAGACGTAGAATGAAACTATAAACCAATAACTTCAAAGCAATAGGGTTGCTAGAAGTTTAGAATTTACACATCACAGACCATTTGTTGGTATTTCGTTTAGAAACAACACGGGGACCAAGAAAGAATGGTGATGGTGAGAAGTATCACTGTACCAAGAATTCTTAAGAGGTGGAGTAATGCTCACGACATTCTTGACATCAAAGATGGTAATACTCCACTGTAGAACATAACATAGGTTGGATAGCAGGGAAATCAAGATACAACACAAAATATGAACAAGTTTGTGTTGGGGGGAGGCAAGAATGTTGTCGATGATAACACAATTCATCGAGGGGCAAGGTTGGTATTTCTCATCCTGAATTTCGACACACAACTTGGAAGAAGTCAAATTGTTGACAATGATCACGATAAATTTGTCGAGAGGTTTTCAAGAAGATGTAATTGATCGACGATGACATCAAGTCAAAGGAATGATGAAAGCGAAAGGTTATTGGAACCACGGGTAGGACACAAACTCGAAATCAAGTTTGCTATTCAAGGAGAAGTGATATGACGAGGAAGATCGACGCAAGATTAGCTCACTGTCGAAATTTGTGCGCTGGGGAGGTCCAGGTAGCACAGTTCAAATCGGCACGATAATGACATAGCCGAGCAGGCTAGGAATGACTTGACGGATTATTAAACTCGTAAGCAACAAAAATTACTTAGAGTTATTGAATCGGAGTGTTGATTCACTTATCGGTGTCCTTGAGGGGTTCTAACAACTCAGAACCTGTTGCAAAAATGGAATCGGCAAGAATATTAGTTGATGAAGAACTCATAAGAAGTTAAGTAGTTCCTTGGCATTCTCGAGATACCAGGGGGGTAATACTAGACGATAGACCAAAGTAGAGGTTGGACGGGGGTATTGCTCTGCAGAGGACAAGTGCTTAAACTTGCACGAGAAATGGTATTTAAAGGAGAACATGGTCGGAACCACGATTGCAAAAGGATCAATACACAGATACTAGACGATATCATATCAAGGAAATAGTTATTATTACAAGAAGCTTCTATGGTAGGATCTACATCGTGTCCATGGGCATGAACACAAAGTTCAAGGTCGACTCCCACTTCTCCAATGCATACCCTTTCATTCACTTCTCATTTTCGAAGAAGTTGTAATGTTTAAATTTTATCTAGCAAAACTCCAGAAGAGTATGACTCGTGATAGCTCTCGGGTTTACCCGGATCTAGAAAGGCATAGGTTCAACCCTTAGGGTCATATTGGGAACATATACCACAAGCTTCAATAGTAAATAACACAAGCTCGATAGTAGAGCATGGGTGACAAAAGGAGAGGATACAATTTACCGAAGGCATTATGTATGAGGAAAGAACTTATCAAGGTGATTGAATATGAAGGACACTGTCGAATAAAAATCCAACAATGGATCGGGCGATCCACAACAGAGCTGATGTGAGTATCGGTACTCAATCACAGGAAGAAAGAATGCAAAGGCATCAGATTATGGGAATAACTAACTAATTCAAATCTCAAATGCAAAGGAATTGCGATTTCCAAATCAAGAGATCAGAAGCAAACGCTCTGATTGAGGATGGATAAGTTGAGTAAACTTACGGGTACAACCGACGGCTATTCGGTTGGTCGAGAACCAGTTCATGTTAAAAAATGACGTCTGAGCTGGAAGGATGAATTCTAGGATATGATTGAGGATTGCGAGCATTCGCAACATATTGAATCAATGGACTCAAAATGATATTTGACAAAGGATGCCAATAAGATTACCAGACTTAAGGGATTAACCATAATGCAAGCAAGCAAGAATTTCAAGAGCAAGAGGATGCTCGGGATTTTTGGAAGATCGAATGGTTTTTCGAAAAAAATTGTGAAACACATGAACAACTGGGAAAGAGCGGATACTCGATAAGCGAAGGAATTATCCGTAAGGGTATTCATGAGGCAAGAACTGTATAGCAGTAAGCTCAAAGGATTCTTGGAACAACGGAGAGCGGTTCGGGGCATCTTGTATTAACAAGATCAACTTGGAATAGAATTAAGAACGATGGGTGTAAGTATTTATCCATAGGGATAGATCAGTGGTAGGGAATTGCAAAAGCAACAAGCACAAAGTCTCGAAAGAGTATCGTGGAGTAACTTTGAAATCTTCTGGTGCAGTCGGGGATCATCTGGACTGAAGGGGCTCTCCGAGAGAAAGTATTTTCGAGAACCTAAAGTTAGATTTTAGCAAAATCGTTTAACCCGAATAGAAGAGAGTTCAGAGTCCCAGAGTAAAGGTTGAGGAATAAAAGATCCTACTACCACCCAATGGTGACGTGGGCCCATAAGCCGCACAGCCATGTTAGTAAAAGTTTTTCAATGACTAGACTCAACTTTGACCAAGGAGTTGGAATGGGGGATTCCTACAGGCAGTCAGCTCTGATACCAACTTGTGACGCCCCCGATTTAATCATACACTAATCATACACGCAACATGTATGATCAAGATCAGGGACTCACGGGAAGATATCACAACACAACTCTAAAAATAAAAAATAAAGTCATACAAGCATCATAATACAAGCCAGGGGCCTCGAAGGCTCGAATACATAAGCTCGAAAACACACGAGTCAGCGGAAGCAATAATATCTGAGTACAGACATAAGTTAAACAAGATTGCCTTAAGAAGGCTAGCACAAAAGTAGCAACGATCGAAAAGGCAAGGCCTCCTGCCTGGGACCTCCTAACTACTCCTCGAAGCTGAACTCCACGTAGAATCATCCTCGGGATCTCTAGCTCCTGGACTCCAGCATCTGGTTGGGATAACCAGGTAGAAGGGAAAGGGGGAAAAGAGGGAGAAAAGCAACCGTGAGTACTCATCCAAAGTACTCACAAGCAAGGAGCTACACTACATATGCATGGGTATATGTGTAAAGGGCCATATCGGTGGACTGAACTGCAGAATGCCAGAATAAGAGGGGGATAGCTAATCCTGTCGAAGACTACGCTTCAGGCCACCTCCATCTTGCAGCATGTAGAAGAGAATAGATGGTAAGTTCACCAAGTAGCATCGCATAGCATAATCCTACCCGGCGATCCCCTCCTGGCCGCCCTGTTAGAGAGCGATCACCGGGTTATATCTGGCACTTGGAAGGGTGTGTTTTATTAAGTATCCGGTTCTAGTTGTCATAAGGTCAAGGTACAACTCCGGGTCGTCCTTTTACCGAGGGACGCGGCTATTCGAATAGATAAACTTCCCTGCAGGGGTGCACCACATAACCCAACACGCTCGATCCCATTTGGCTGGGCACACTTTCCTGGGTCATGCCCGGCCTCGGAAGATCAACATGTCGCAGCCCCACCTAGGCTCAACAGAGAGGTCAGCACGCCGCTCTAAATCCTATGCGTGCATGGGTCTGGGCCCATCGCCCATTGCACACCTGGACGTTGCGTACGCGGCCGGAAGCAGACCTAGCCCCCTTAGCCCCCTTAATACAAGCGCGAGCTTACGGTCCAATGCGGCGCGCGCCACTCAGTCACTGGCGTCAAAAAGAGCTTCGGCTGATACCACGACGCCGAGTGCCAATAACTGTTCCCGCGTAGTTGGTTAGTGCGTATAGACCAAATGGCCAGACTCAGATCAAATACCAAGATCTCGTTAAGCGTGTTAAGTATCCGCGAACGCCGACCAGGGCCAGGCCCACCTCTCTCCTAGGTGGTCTCAACCTGCCCTGTCGCTCCACCATAAAGTAACAGTCGGGGGCCGTCAGGAACCCAGGCCCACCTCTACCGGGATGGAGCCACCTGTCCTTTCAGCCCCCTCATCAGAATCACTTGTGGATACTCAACGAGCCGACCCGACTTTAGTCACCACATGTGTCATGTATATAAAGTATATAGTATATACCCATGATCACCTCCCGAAGTGATCACGGCCCAGTAGTATAGCATGGCAGACGGACAAGAGTGTAGGGCCACTGATGGAACACTAGCATCCTATACTAAGCAGTAGGATAGCAGGTAAGGGTAACAACTGTAGCAACAATGACAGGCTATGCATCAGGATAGGATTAACGGAAAGCAGTAACATGCTACACTACTCTAATGCAAGCAGTATAGAGAAGAATAGGCGATATCTGGTGATCAAGGGGGGGCTTGCCTGGTTGCTCTGGCAAGGAGGGGTCATCGTCGAGATAGTCGATCACAGGGGGAGCATCGGTCTCGGGGTCTACCGGAGAGAAGAGGGGGAAGGAACAGTAAATATAAAGCAAACATAGCATCAAAGCATAACGTGGCAATATGCTGTGCCGGGTGTGACCTAACGTATGGCTACAGGATATAGGTGAAGGGGGAATTCAGCCGGGAAGGTGTTCCCGGTTCCGGACCTGTGTTAGACAGATGACCGGAGGGGGAATGTTCCATGTTCAGATAGTTAGAGGCATCTGACAGGTAAACGGACCGCGTATTCGGATTCGTCTCGTCGTTCTGAGCAACTTTCATGTATAAAACTTTTTCATCCGAGATACAGATTATTTTTATTAATTTTCAAAGTTTTAATCATTTTCTGATTTTAATTATTTATTTAAATCCAACATTATCCAGAACAGTATGGGATGACGTCAGCATGACGTATGTGTGATGTCAGCAGTCAACAGTGCGGTTGACTGGTCAAAACTGACACGGGGGACCCACCTGTCATAGACAGTGGGTTAAACAGAGTTCAAACTAATCTAATTTAGTTAGTAAAACTACTGGGCCCACCTGTCAGTGTCTATTTAACTAAACTAATTAGTTTTAATTATTAAAATGTTTATTTGGATAATTAACCGAAGGGGGGCCCACATGTCAGTATCACTGGGCAGCCCAGTCAGCAGTTGACTAGGTCAACCCAGTCAACTGGGGCCCGCGGGGCCCGCTGGCAGTGACCCTGGGGTGGCCCCAGGTGTGCCACGTCGGCGGTGGCCGGCGGCTCGACACCGGCGACGCCAAAATACGGCGGAGATCCTCGGGCCTCGTCGGATTTCGCCTACAGGCGACCATTTCGCGCGCGCTAGGGTGCGTTCGAACGAGCGGAGCAGTGCGCGTCGAACTGCGGTGGTGGCCCGGCCGGAAAAGGCCGGAGACGGCGCCGGCAAGCGGCAAAGGCAGCGCCGGAGTTCGGGCACGAGCGGATCCGGCTATACCCAACACGGCGGAGCGAGCTAGCTAGCGCTATGGAGCCCTACGCACGTGCTGAGCACGACTGCGAGCTCGGGCGAGCTCATCAGTGAGCGTGGCTACGATGGCAAGGCACACAACGGCGACCAGAGCTCGGGCATGATGGCGAGCTAGCTATGACGCGCTAGGAGATTAACAGGGAGGAACAGGAGGCGGAGGAGCTCACCGTGCGGCACGCAAGCAGGCCCGTGATAGCTTAGGAGTAGCAGAGGTGCTCGAGGTCGCCGGCACGCGTCGGAGCAGAGACGGAAGGGGGCGGCGGCGTTCGGTAGCTGTAGAGGTCCCCAGCTCCACCTGAAGGCTCCAGGCAAACGGGAGGACGAAGGCGGCTCTCCTGGACAACGCGAGCGGCCAGAGCGGTGCCGGTGGCCGCGGTGGTGACGCAGGACGGCGGCAATTCCGCTCGGTGCGGAGGATCTGGAAAGGAGGAGGAGCGGAGTGAGCGAGGGAGAGCGAGGAGGAGGGGGCGAATGGATGAGGAGGCGAGGGGGAGGAGAGGTGGATCTTTATCCACCCGCGGCGCCTGTAGCGGCATGGTCAGCGAAGTGTGTTCGGCGGCGACGGCGGCCGTGCCTCAGTCGCTTGAACAGAGAACAGGGGGAGGAGGAGGAGAGCGTGGTGGGCTGGGCTCCAGGCACTGTGCACTTAGGCCCAGTCCCCAGCAGTAGTCTAGGCCCTTCTTTCTATTTTTATCTCTGCTTTATTTCCAGAGATAGTTTTGCAATGATTTGAGCCATCAAATGACTTAGTAAAAATGTGAACCTTGGTCACATAAATACTATGGTATATTCCTCATTGCCACATAATGTTTGGGAAATTTTGGAATCCTTTGGCATTTTTCAAAAATGAATTTAGACACTTATAATGTTGTTTTGGCACTGATTTAAATGCTTTGGCCCACTTTGACTTGATGGTGATGTTGTTTTCCTTAACAACAAGTTGTTTTGGAATTTTTGACAAATGATGAACATTTTTGCAGCAATATTTGAGCAACTTCATATTCCACTTGCATTTGAATTTGAATTCAGATAAGGATTTTGAACTACGATGTTTCACCACTGTGATCAAGCATTGCAATGATGATGACTTGTCATGATTAAGAGGAGATCACTGTAGGGTGATGCTGGGAATGTTACAGCATAACGGGTCATTAATGGGCCATATTTGATGATGCTATGAAAACGGCCCAACGGATTAAAGGGCCACAAATGGGCCGACTTTAACCACGGGCTGAATATGGCCCACAAGCGGAACAGGCCAGTAACAGACCATAAGTAATCGAATGCCGAAAATGAGCCCAATAATAAATGGGCCCTTAGAAGGTCAACACGAGCTGAAACGGCCCAATGGAATAATGGGTCGGTAATGGGTATAAAGCGATATACTGTTCATTATGGGCTAGTTTCACCACACGCCGTTTATGGGCCAAGATTTACAAAGGGCCTCATATGGGCCAAAAGATGTCATGGGCCATACATTGGCCGGAAGTTACAACATGCTGGAATCAAATTGGACGGCCCATATGGCACCATGCACTTTCATCTTCTATCTCATAAGCCCCTCCCAGCGAGACCTAAGCTTCCATGGAAACAACTTGAGATGGGAGTTAAATAGATGGACCTTGTCCCCCGCAATGAAGGTTCATTTCAGTATCTTACGATCATGACACATTTTAACCTTTTCTTTGAACAACCTAGCGCTCTCGTAAGCACCATTACGAAGTTCACATAGAGCATGCATATCCAACAACCTTTTTTCTCCAGGTTCTTTAAGATTGACATTGATATTTGTATTGCCCAAAAAACTTTATGCTCCAATTATAAAGGTAGATGACAAGCCTTACCGTACACCATTTTTTATGGTGACATCCTCATGGGATTCTTATAGGCAGTGCGGTAGGCCCAGAGTGTTTCATTCAGCTTTGCTGCCCAATCCTTCCTAGACTTCTGCATCGTCTTTTGCAGTATTGTCTTTATTTCCCTGTAAGAGAGTTCCACTTGCCCACTAGTTTTTGGATGATACGGTGAAGCTATTCGGTGAGTCACCCCGTACTTACGAAGTACTCTTCTAAATATTCCCTGTATAAAATGAGATCCACCATCAGTGATAAGAATCTTAGGAACTTAGAACCTGGGTAAAAATGATGTCTTTTATCATCTTCAACCAATTAGCTGAATCTGCATGCTTGCTTGGAAGAGCTTCAACACAGTTTGTAACATAATCTACAACCACAAGAATATGAGTGTACCCATCCGAGACAGGAAAAGGTACTAAATAGTCCAATCCCCAAACATCAAAAGGTTCACAAACTAGACTGTAGTTCATAGGAATTTCTTGTCTGCTTCCAGTGTTACCTGTGCGTTGACACACGTCACAATTTTTAACAAACATGTGAGCATCTCTAAAGAGTGTAGTCGAGTAACATACTGATTGAAGCACCTTGCGGAAATTCTATCTCCAGCATGGTGTCCTGCATAAGGGCTACTATGGCACCCTTTCAGAATAGCATTCATTTCATGCTCTAGGCACAACGCCTTATCATGCCATTTGGTCCATGACAATAGAGAAATGGGTCATCCCAAAAGTAATACTTCATATCACTGAAGAACTTTTTTCCTTTGATGATAACTCATATTGAGCGACATGTACTTTCCTACAAGTTAGCATAATATGCAAACCAACGTTTTAATCATAGCCAAGCTCTCACATGGGAAGGATTCATTTATAGGTATTCGATCATAAGGTATTCTTTCCATGCGTGATAGGTGGTCTGTTACTGGGTTGTCCTCCCCTTTGCGGTCTACTATCTGCAAATCAAATTCCAAAAGTAGTAATGTCCACCTAATCAACCAGGGTTTAGCATCCTTCTTTGCCACGAGGTAACGTAAAGCACGGTGATCAATGTGGACTATCACTTTTGAATTAATGATATAAGAACAAAATTTGTCACAGGCAAAAACAACAGCTAGCAATTCTTTTTCAGTAGTTACCAAGTGTACTTGGTCTTGTCCAAACTCCTGCTAGCATAAAAGATCACGTTAAGTTTTCTATCAGCCCGCTATCCTAGAACAACACCAACAACATAATTTTCAGCGTCACACATGATCTCGAAGGGCTCATCCCACTTTGCAGGTTTGATGATGGGGGTTGTGATCAAGGCATCTCTTAATTTTTCATAAGCCCGCATACAAATCTTATCAAAAGAATAAGGCACATCTTTGTGCAACAGGTCAATCAAAGGTTTAGATATTTTGGAGAAATCTTTGATAAATCTTTTATAGAAGCTAGCATGTCCCATAAAAGTTTGCATACCCTTCCCATCTTGAGGGTAAGGTAGATTTTCTATTACCTCTGTTCTATCTTGGTCTATCTCAATACTCTTTCCTGAGACTCTATGTCCCAACGCAACACCTTAACTGACCATGAAATGAATCATTGCCCAATTCAACACCAAACCTGTTTTCTCACATCTCTGCAAAACCTTTGTGAGATTATAGAGATATCAAAGGATGTGCCTTGAACAGAAAAACTGTCCATGAACACTTCAACAATATTTTCAATATAATGAGGAAAGATTTTAGATATGTATTTTTGAAATGAGGGTGGTCCATTACATAGACCAAATGGCATTCTATGATATGAATATGTACCGTATGAGAGAACCCAGAATACCCATCAAGGTAACAAAAATAAGGATTGTTAGCCAATCTCTCCAATATCTCATTTATAAATGGCAATGGATAGTGATCCTTCTTCATATATTTGTTTAGTTTCATGAAATCAACACACATTACATATTCAATAACAGCCCTAGTAGGGACTAGGTCATTGTTTTTGTTAGTTACCAAGGAATCTTTGGAATGCAATGGACCGGACTTACCCATTTGCTATCAGATATGGGATAAATTACCCCTACATCAAGGAGACATATTATTTCTTTTCTTACCATGTTCTTGGACTCCGAATGAAGTCTCCTTTGGCTCTCAATAATCGGCTTAGCCCCTTCTTCAATAGGTATTGCATGAGAATATATAGAAGGATGTATCCCTTTTACATCTTGGATTGAATAGCCAAAAGCCTTTCGATGCTTACTCATTACTTCTAAGAGTTTTTATTTATATTTACCTAAAAGGTCAGCGTTAGCAATAGTAGGAAATCTTTCTGTATTATCCATAAACTCATACCTCAACCCCTTGGGTAGTGGTTTTAAAGTCGGAGGAGCTAAATCCTCATATCCCTTTCTCTTTAATGCTTCCTAAACTTTATTTAGGCGCGGGCAAATTATGGGTGTAGCATCCTGTTAGGGCATATTTCTCCCTTAGTGGTTTTGGTGATTGATGAAAATGCTTTTGTGGACTAATCGTGTGCATTGAGCATTTCAGAGAATCTATTATATGGCACAAGACGATTCGTGCCCCTCGGAGCTATTGCAAAGACAGTGTTTTTCTTGCGTTTCATTTTCGGTGGATTTGAGTCGTAGGATCACCATACTATTAAGAGGGGGTCTGCTTTGGAAAGGTTTCGGTGGAATCAATACATACATAGTATTTTTGCACCCTCTTTCCTTCCCGGCTTTGGACCTTGTCCTCCCTTGTGCATGGGCCTTCTTGTGGACATAAGCAGTAGTACCGCTCTGCAGCACGGTAGTACCGCTCCAGCATTACTGCCACAGTTTAGTACTACTAGGACTTCTCCCTATTTTTAGTGCTCTATAAATGAGCGGTAGTTCAACGCGGTAGTACTACTCCAGCGGTACTGCGGCCCTGACTACCACACCACTACCGCAGATTCATTGGGCATCTAATAGTTAAGCGGAACTACCAATTTTCCACTACCGCTGGGAGTACCGCTTATTTTTAGTCCTCTAGACTGCTTTGTCCTTCGAGCGGAAGTAGAGCGGCAGTAGCCAGCGGTAGTACCGCTCCATGCGGCACTACCGCGCTGTCCTCCTCTAGTACCGCTGTTGTACTCGTTGCTCAACACTAAGCGGTTGTACCGCTGGTGGGAGTGGTAGTACCGCTCCGGCAGCACTACCGCCTCCCTGACTTGTTCAGTTGAATGCAACTACTGGATCTTCAATGCCAGCGAAGTATCGCTCGCCTTCGCTGTACTACCGCTTGTGCACGGGCTGAAGGGGCATAACGGTTGGAATCTATCCCCCACTATATAAGTGAGTCTTCTTCTTCAAGTGGACTCACTTATTCCTGCCCCAAGCTCCATTGTTGCTCACAAGCTCATTTTCGCCCGATCTGTCTCCCTGGCCAATCAAACTTGTTGATTTCCTAGGGATTGGTTGAGAAGGCCTAGATCTACACTTCCACCAAGAGAAATTTGATTCCCCCTACTAATCCCTTGCGGATCTTGTTACTCTTGGGTGTTTGAGCACCCTAGACGGTTGAGGTCACCTCGGAACCACATTCCATTGTGGTGCTTCGTGGTGGTGTTGGGAGCCTCCAATTCGGTTGTGGAGATTGTCCCAACCTTGTTTGTAAAGGTCCGGTTGCCGCCTTCAAGGGAACCACTAGTGGAATCACGGCATCTTGCATTGTGCGAGGGCGTGAGGAGAATATGGTGGCCCTAGTGGCTTCTTGGGGAGCATTGTTCCTCCACACTACTCCAATGGAGACGTACTTCCCCTTAAAGGGAAGGAACTTTAGTAACACATCCTCGTCTTCAGCGGCTCCACTTGTGGTTACTTCTTACCTTTACTTTGTGCAAGCTATCGTTGTGTTTTATCCTTTGCTTGCTTGTGTTGTTGTTGCTAGAATCATATAGGTTGCGACCTAGTTGCACATCTAGTCAACCTATTTGTTGCTCAACCTATTTTTTTAAGAAAAGCTAAAAATTGGTAGTTTCCTATTCACCCCCTCTAGTCAACCATATCGATCCTTTCAATTGGTATCAGAGCCTCATCTCTTTATTAAGGGTTTTACTACCCGAAGAGTATGGTTCATGACAAGGAAAGGGTTGATGAAGTACCTGAGGTCATGGAGATGATTTCAGTCACCCGAGACGACTTAAATGAAGCTATCGCTTCACTTGAGACGTCTATGACGGCCGAAGTCAATTCCATGCTTAAAGAACTCCTTGAGGAGTTGAAAAATTCTACTGGTCTATTGCAAGTGGCTAATCCCACCGCATCAAAGTCCGAGGCTAATTCTAGTAAGGAAGCATCTAAAGGTTCTCAAACCTCCTCCCCTCCTGGCAAGAATGGGACGGGAAGCCATGCCTCGGTTCCCCCTCCCCCGGTCTATGGAGGGCCAGTACCCACACCTCATATTAACAACATTGGCCCTCGTCCTAAGCTTGTGAAGAGTGATTTTGCTAATTGGGTTTTTTGTATCAAGTCTCATTTGAATCACAACTCAACAAATCTTTGGAGAATCATCGAGCAAGGTTACTATCCGCATGATCCAAACAACCTTACGCCAAGAGATGAGGCGGACAATCAATAAAATCACTCTGCCTAGTTCATCCTCCAACCTGTGGTGCCTCCCGAAGATCTAGCTCACTTGCATCCCTTCTCTCGTGCAAAGGATTGTTGGAAACATATTTTGTCTTTGCAGCTCAAGCATTCAACTTTGAGGTGGTTCTTGATGAGGCTGATGCGTTTGTGATGAATGAAGATGAGGATCTGCTACTTGTGAACTGCATTGGGATTTCCCCGAAGAGGAGAGGATGATGCAATACAATAGAAATAGGTATTTCCCTCAGTTAAGAACCAAGGTTATCAATCCAGTAGGAGAACCAAGCAATACCTCATTAGCAGCACCTGCACACAAACAATGAATCCTTGCAACCCAATGCGAACAAGGGTTTGTCAATCCCTTGACGGTTACGAGCAAGATTAAACTGTATGGTACTCCCTCCGTCCGAAAATACTTGTCATCAAAATGGAAAAAAAGGATGTATCTAGAACTAAAATACATCTAGATACATCCCCTTTTATTCATTTTGATGACAAGTATTTCCGAACGGAGGGAGTATTTGATAGATAGATCAGATAAAAATATAAAAGAAAATAAATAAAGTAAAAACACAACAACGTATTTTTGGTTTTAATATATGATAAAAGATAGACCCGGGGGCCATAGTTTTCACTAGAGGCTTCTCTCATTGAAAATAGCATACGGCGGGTAGACAAATTACTATTGGGCAATTGATAGAAAAGCAAAAAAATATGACGATATCCAAGGCAATGATCATACATAGGCATCACGTCCGAGATAAGTAGACCAAAATGATTCTACATCTACTACTATTACTCCACACATCAACTGCTATCCAGCATGCATCTAGAGTATTAAGTTCAGAAAGAACGAAATAACGCCTTAAGCTAGATGACATGATGTAGACAAGATAAACTCACGTATTAATAAACCCCATCTTTTTATCCTTAATGGCAATGATACATACGTTTCATGTCCCTTTCTGTCACTGGGATTGAGCACCACAACATCGAACCCATTACAAAGCACCTCTCCCATTGCAAGATAAATCAATCTAGTTGGCCAAACCAAATCAATAGATCGGGGAGAAATATGAAGCTATAGTAATCATGCATAAAAGAGTTCAGAGAAAACTCAAATAATATACATGGATAGATCTGATCATAAACTCACAGTTCATCGAATCCCAACAAACACACCACAAAAGTGATTACATCGAATAGAACTCCAAGAACATTGTATTGAAGAACATCGAGAGAGAAGAATCCATCTAGCTACTAACCATGGACACGGTAGGTCTGTGGTAAACTACTCACGCATCATCGGATGGGCAGCAAGGTTGATGTAGAGGCTCTCTGTGATTGACTCCCCCTCCAGCGGAGTACCGAAAAATGTCCCCGGATGGGATCTCTCGAGAACAGAGGCTTGCGATGGCGGACAAAGTATTTCTTGGACTCCCTTGTTGGTTTCCCAATTTTAGAGAATTTATAGAGGCGAAGTTAGGTCAAATGGAGCCACGTGGGCCCGACAAGCCACCAGGGCATGCCCTGGTGCCTCATGGGCCACAGCCCCATCTTCTCGTCCCCCTGAAGCCAGGGTCTCTTATGTCCAGAAAAAAAATGTCCAAAAAGTTTCGTGGCATTTGGACTTTGTTTGGTATTGATATTCTGCAAAACCAAAAACAAGTGAAAAACAACAACTCGCTCTTGGCACTAAGTTAATAGGTTAGTCCCAACAAATTATATATAGTTGCTTGTAAATGTATATAAAACATCCAAGATTTTTTTGACTGGGTAAAACATCCAAGATTGATACTATAATAACATGGAACAATAAAAAATTATAGATACATTGGAGACGTATCAAGCATCCCCAAGCTTAATTCCTGCTCGTCCTCGAGTAGGTAAATGGTAAAAACAGATTTTTTGATGTGGAATGCTACCTATCATATTCATCATATAATTTTATTTTGTAGCATGGACATTTGGACTTGAATGATTCAAAGCAATAGTCTATAATTTGACATGAAGACATCAATACTCAAGCATACCAACAAGCAACCATGTATTTTAAAATATCAATGCTAAATAAAGTTATCCCTAGCCCATTATGCTTAATCATTGATCCATTCATGAAAGACACTCAACATTATCTACATCCAATGCACAAGTATGACGTGTTCCCTAGTTGGTGCTTTATAAGATAAGATGGAGACTCAACAATAAAAATAAAAATTGCATAAAAGTAAATAGATAGGCCCTTCGCAGAGGGAAGTAGAGATTTGCAGTGGGGCCAGAGCTCAAATCTTAAATTGAGAGATAGAATTATTTTGAGAGGCATGCTTTTTCTGTCGACGCTATGACCGAAAGTTCCCAATATCTTATATGCTAGATACATTATAGGCGGTTCCCAAACATAAAATAAAGTTTATTTCTTTTCCACCTTTCTTTTCACAAGCCATGGCTAGCCGTCTCCATGGGTGCCTTCCATACCATCACTTTCTAAGGAATTTATTATTATCATCATATAATTTTTTTATTTCGAGACTGGCATCCCTATTACCTGCCACACTCTCGTGCAATGACAAATGAATAAACACTCATCATGAGAATAACCCGCCTAGCATGGAAAACATTGGCCACCCCCTACCGCCACATGAGCAGTACGGGCACACAAAATAGAAAATTATTTTGAATGATTAGAGTTGGCATTGGCAAATTTACTTAGAATGGCATGGAAATACCGCATATAGGTAGGTATGGCGGACTCATTGGACAACTTTGGGTTTAAAGAATTTGATGCACAAGCAGCATTCCCGCTTAGTGCAAATGAAGGCTATCAAATAGATTGAGAAGTGACCAACTAAAAAACAAAAATGATCATAAACACGCATTGAACATAACTAGCACTGAATAATGCACCATAAGTAGGATATAACTTCGTTGCATAACTATTGACTTACGTGCTTGCATAGGGAATCACAAACCTTAACACCAATATTCTTACTAAACCACAATTACTCACTAACAGGACTCACATATTATCATCTCCAAATCGCAAAACTATTGCAAGGAATCAAACTTATCATATCCAATGATCTTTCATGAAAGTTTTTATTATATCCCTCTTGAATATTCACCAATTTGGGACCAAATTCATATCTTGTCCAAATTACCATTACTATTATCAACTCTCAAAAAGATATAAGCGAAGCATGAGAGCGCAAGTATTTCTTCAAAATTTATCAACTCTCAAAAAGATATAAGTGAAGCATGAGATTGCAAGTATTTCTTTAAAATATAATCACCGTCGTGCTAAAAAAGATTTAAGTGAAGCACTATAGCAAGTGCCTAGCTCAAAAAAATTAAGTGAAGCACTTAGAGCATTCTAAGAAATCAAGATAAACATGTGACTCTCTCAAAAAGGTGTGTTCAGCAAGAATGATTGTGACAAACTAAAAAGCTAACAAAGCAAAGACTCATATAATACACGACGCTCCAAGCAAAACTCATGATATGTGACGAATAAAATATAGCTCCAAGTAAAATTACTGATGGTCGTTAGAAGAAAGAGGGGATGCCTTCCTGGGTATCCCCAAGCATAGGTGCTTGGGAGTCCTTGAATATTACCTTGGGGTGCCTCGGGCATCCCCAATCTTAGGCGCTTGCCACTCCTTATTCCTTCCTCCATCATGATCTCACCCAAAACTTGAAAACTTCAATCACACAAAACTTAACGAAACCTTCGTGAGATCCGTTAGTATAGTAAAGCAAATCACCACTTTAAGTACTATTGCAAACCCATTCATATTTTATTATTGCATTATACCTACTATATTCCAACTTTACCATGGCTTATACCCCCCGATACAATCCATAGATTCATCAAAATAAGCAAACAATGCAACAAAAACAGAATCTGTTAAAAATAGAACAGTCCATAGTAATCTGAACATTGACCATACTTCTGTAACTCTAAAAATTCTGAAAAATAGGACAACGTGCGCAATTTGTATATAAATTATGTGTAAAAACTTTAGAGCAAAATCACGTTTCTGTGAATTTACAAAATTCCAGAACTGGGAACAAAAGTTTCTGTTTTTCCATAGAATCAAGTCAACTATCATCCAAACCATCCTGAAGGCTTTACTTGGCACAAACACTAATTAAAACATAAAAACACACTCATAACATTAGCATAATTGTGTGAACACAAGAAAACATAAAATAAACAAGAAAATTAATATAACTATTGGGTTGCCTCCCAACTAGCGCTATTGTTTTATGCCCCTAGCTAGGCATAATGGATAGTTTCAAGTATTGTCATCATTGGTTTTTGTTCCATAGGTGGCCCTCATGATTGATTCACATGGTGGCTTAATTATAGTTCTACGGAAGTGTTCCATACTCTTCTTTAATGGAAACTGAAATTTTATATTCCCTTCTTTCATGTCTATTACGACACCTATGGTTCGTAAGAACGGTCTACCAAGTATTATGGGACAATACGGATTGCAATCAATGTCAAGTGCAATAAAATCAACGGGCACATAGTTCCTATTTGCAAGAATAAGAACATCATTAATCCTACCCAAAGGCTTTTTAATAGTAGAATCGGCCAAGTGCAAATTAAGAGAACATTCATCCATATCGGTAAAACATAGCACATCACATAGAGATTTTAGAATTGTGGAAATGCTAGCACCTAAATCACATAGGGCGTCTTTGGCAGCCATAGTGACCGGGCCTGACTAGCTCAAGCCTGGCTCATATGAGGTTGTGTGAGCAAATGCAGCCTCTAAACCAACATCTGCAACCTATTTGGTTGCCCGTATTTAGCTCTCATGCATTAGGGGCTAGCTTAGTGCATGGTGTTTGGTTGCCTGCTTTTGTACCCGCACACACAAGGCATGCTGCTTGGTTGCATGCAACGCCTATTGTCTGATAAACCCTTCGGTGCGGTGGTGAGGTTACCAACACACAGCGGCGTGAGGAAGAACATACACAACAGAACATAGTAGTACTAAGCAGTTATAAACATTGTGCCACACTTTAACAGATAAGTTCAAACGTAAAGCAGTTCAATATTAAACCAAAGCAACTAGAGCATACTAGGGGCTGTCCTAGGCGTTCACGGCGAAGGCATTGTCGTGCCTCCCGCACCTGGTCACCACTTCAATGCCATCTCATTGAAGATGATGACCTTCAGCATGTCAGGAGTGAGCAACTTGAAGGTCACCATGAAGCCTATCTTGATCTGATGGATGGCGGCGAAGGTGGCCCAACCCTGATCGAGGGTTACCCTCCCATTCAACAGCCGGACAGTGACCCTCCAGAAGCAGCTGGTGTTCGCCTTTAGCTTGAACTCCTATGGCACGAACGGGAAGTGCCTCGTGAAGTCCAACGGCATAGGTATGGCCTCGAGATAGGGGGCCATCACTACTACAGGATGGTCCAAACACGACAGTCCAATCATAGACCCTTCGACGAAACTGTGTGCGATGCATTAATCACAAACGATGGTGTAAGAAAACCATCAAAAATGAGACGAACTGTTTGCGATTGCGCAGACATCAAACACGATTCAGATCATAGATGCGTGTGCGATGTGTGGCATACAGTTAATCCATAAGAACTATTTGCGATGATCTAGAACAACAGAAATGGTCAGTCAGATGAGGGTGTGTGCGATATACGACATATAGTTCACGAGGATGAACTATGTTGGATTAGGCAACACAATAGAGACGGTCAGCCAGATCAAGGTGTGTGCGATGGAGGGCATACACTTCACTCAGATGAACTATTTGCGATGAGCCAAGACAACAGAAACAGTTCAACTGAACAAGATGTGTGTGATACGCGGCAAAGAGGTCCGTAATCAGAAATGTGTGCGAAGACCAATAATAAAACAGACGATTGCTGCTAATAAGTCGTGTGATTTGCTCTCTCTACAAAATAACAACATATATATAACTAAAATAAACATCCAATTACATAAGTGACTATACAGATCATTCGTACACACCTCAATAAACAATTGCATGCATTTTAAACGAGGAGAAATGATCGCCTAGTCATCTACTTTTTGTGACACTCCCGCCACTGCTCTGTGGCTCAATCCTACGTTTGGGGCAGGACGAAGACACTTCCTCATGTTAACGATACGCATGTACATATCGTAGCTTGTGTACACGTCCTTGGCCACGTACTTGACGTGTTCTTCATCCAGTCTCTGATGCCAGGAACTGTGCCAGGCGTTCTTGTCCTTCTTGCTCTCATCCTTCATCTTCATGTAGTAGGGGCCGATGATGGCCGAGTCGAGGTCAACCAGGGAGTTATGTTTGTTGTTGGTGCTGCCCCAGACCTTGTAGTGGTCACGGATGTTGACAAGATTCTGGCAGGTCAAGCCCGAAACCTTGAGCGCTTTTAGATCATTGGTGGTGTCCACCGTAGAGAAACTATAGTCGGAGCTGTTGATAAACCTGGAGAAACGATCACAAGGCCTTGTGGCTAGGTGGTAGTGGTAGACAAGGACGTCATGTCACACGCACAACTGGGCGACGGCAACCTTCTGATCTTGCCCGGCACGACCGCTGGTGAACTCGAGTTCGAAGTCACCACTTGGTACTTGTCCTCAGCAAGCAACTGCTACATAGTTTGGATGGAGCTCTCCATCGATATTGGCTCATTCGTGTACACCACCGAGAGGTCCTTCCCCCTCACATGGGTGTCCACTATGTGATGCGTGGTGAACTGCCCCCTGTTGTCATCGGTGGCCACTGGGAGCGCCATTGGATCCACATGGAGTGCCATTGGAACCACTGGATGTCCTCTCTATATGTGTTGTCGTGGGTGTGCTTACTGTGTCGTGTGCTGCAAGAGATGAAGGTAAATGGCCGTGGGAATAAATGGGGGCCGGGCCGCCTGGATTCTCAGCACGTCCACATGGCAGTTTTTGCAGCGGGTAACTGCACCTGGCGCCACGCCCGGCGCAACCGCATGCATAATGGCAGCACGAACGTACGTGATCGTGTGCCGGCCCCAAACACTGGTAGCGCACATGGAGGGACACGGGCAGAGCGTGCGGAGGGACGCGAGAGCAGAGCGCGTGCGGCGGGACGCGAGCAGAGTGCACCGCGACCGCCTCAACCACGAGCAACCACACGCATAGAGCAGTTGACCACGTAGGGAATGGTCGTCTACAAGCCGGCAGGCAGTTGCGACGCTGCATAGAGAGCGACCGTGTGCTACTACCTCCATCTTGGTCTATTAGTCCCCTTTATATTGTGTGCCATATTTTGACCTTAAATTTGACTAACAAAATGTTAATGCATGTTATAAAAATTATATAATTGGAAACTATGTTCAAATACGAATCCAACAATATAGTATCTAGCGACATGCATTCGTATTTTATTAGTTAAATCTCTAGTCAAAATTTGGCACAAAAATACAAAGAGGACTTATAAACCAGGACGGGTGTAGTAGGTAATTAAAAAATATTATTAACCGTATGTGTACGCGTCATTTCATCCTCCTCTCGCATGTATTGTCACCCCGCTGCCGCAAACGGCTTTGAGCGCAAGCTTGAGCAGCGCGCGGGGGCATTCTTTTGGCCAAATGGTGAATCAAAGTGGCGCCAATGAATCGTCCATGAGCCCGTTCCCGTGTAACCGCGTAGGTTCCCGCGAATAGCTACGCAAGCTTCCCGCCCAACACGGAGAAATCCCCCAAAACCCCAATGCTTATCGGCCTTCTATATAAATGCTCACGTCCGGCAAGTCCTGCGTCGCATTTTCCCCTCCCTTCTTGTAGCTTATCTCGTATGCTTCTCCCACAATCGCCAATGGCACCGGTCCATCTTCGTCGCTCAGCCCTCCGCCGTCATTAGAGGACAGCTCCAGCTGGGAGGCTACACCGCAGCGGTGGTGCAGTCCCTGACGTAGTGTAGTGCGCGTGGCGTCCCTGTTGGGTGTGTGCGCAATACCCACCACACACTGCACCGTCACTGCTCGTTGGCAGCTATTGCCGGCCGCTGTTGCTGCCACCCCACACTACCAAAAAAAGACACATCCATGACATTTTGGGCCGAACGAATTTTTTTTCTGTCATACATATGACACTTCTATGACGATAATTGTGACAAAACCCGGTATCATCATAGATGTGGTGGGCTCCTACTTCTATAACAAAAAATCATGACAGAAAATGGGCTTTTCGTCCTGGGCGGGCCGGAGATGCAGCTGCATGACATTCTTTGGGCCGTCCATGACGGAAAAAACCATGGCAGAAGCGAGGAGGAGGAAAATTTCGGGGAGTTCCCGGTTACGGTGGGAGGTCGGGGTCCGAGCGATGCGCATTTCTCTCGTACACGTACGCGTGTGTGTGCGAGGCGTTGGCTCTAACTGAACCCGAGCGAGGCGTCGGGCTCTAACTAAACCCGAGCGATTGCACTGCAGGCTACGCGTTACTGAACCCGAGCGATCGATCGATGGCTGTTAACTGAACCCGATCGAGTGATTCCTTCGCTACTGCTGGTAACTGAAGCCGATCGATTGGATGAACAGTGAGCATTGTGGGGGTGGGGGTGGGGTGTTGGATGAACAGTGAGTGGTGGCGTTGCCTCTGGATGAACAGGACCCCGTGGTGTGGAGGGCTGGATGAACAGTAGACGGTGGAGGGGTGCTCATGGAGGGGTGGTTGAACAAGACCCCGTGGTGTGGAGGGTTGGATGAACAATAGACGATGGAGGGGTGCCCGTGGAGGGGTGGTTGAATAGTAGCTGGTGGAGTAGTGCGCAGTGGAGGCTGGATGAACAGGAGCCCGTGGAGGCTGGAGGAGGCCGACGGTAGCCCGTGGAGGCTGGAGGAGGTCGACGGTAGCCCGTGGAGGCTGGAGGAGGTCGACAGTGGAGATGAACAGTATCCTGTGTAGTCCCGTTTTGTGGTACGCCACACCCCTCCCGATGAACAGGTCTGCCGTTTCGACCATAAGAGGTCAGTTTCGTCCGTTTTGCGGTACGCCACACCCCTCCCAATCAACAGGACCCCCGTTTCGACCATAGGAGGTCCGTTTCGTCCGTTTTGCGGTACGCCACACCCCTCCCGATCAAATGGACCCCCATTTCGACGGTAGGAGGTCCGTTTCCTCCGTTTTGCGGTACGCCACACCCCTCCCGATCAACAGGACCCCGTTCCAAACATAGGAGGTCCGTTGCCTCTGTTTGGTGGTACGCCAAGCCTCGTTTCCATCGCCTGTTCCGTCCAAGCTCTCCCGATGAACACAACCACGCATTCCGTTCCGACCCAGCCGGTTGGCTCCCACGCGTTCTGTTGCCTCTCGATGAACACGACACATTCCATTGCCTCCCGATGAACATGACGCATTCCGTTGCCTCTCCATGAACACGACCCATTCCGTTGCCTCCCCATGAACATGACGACGACGCTGTTTCTCCCTTCCGACCCAGCCATGTACATGAGCCCTGGCCGTACGTACGCGAGTAGGCGTTCGAGACCCCGCTCGTATGTACACATGCGTGGCCGTATTTTCTTTCTTGCACCCTGGCCGCTGTACGTACGTGTACATGCTACATGCGTGCCTCTACTACGACACGTACGCGCCTCTAGTACAACACGTGCGTGCCTCTACACCCACCAGTATATATGTACGTACACGTTCCTGACCAGAATGACAACGCTACGTACGCTTCGACCAGGTGGGTCCCGACTATCAGGCACTTCCTTGCGTGCGAAGATGTAGCTGGTGGGTCCCAGCAGTCAGGGGGGCGAATCATTTTTTTGCCTAGACGCACTTCCTTGCGTGCGAAGATGTAGCTGGTGGGTCCCAGCAGTTAGGGGGACGAATCGTTTTTTTCCCCGGACGCACTTCCTTGCGTGCGAAGATGTAGCTGGTGGGTCCCAGCAGTCAGGGGGAACATTTTTTCACAAAATACGGTGGCCCACCCGGTGGGTCCCCGCTATTAGGTGGAGGAATCATTATTTTGCGCGTAATAAGGAGGCACTTCCTTGCTGCGGCCGTGGACCCAACTGTCAGCCTCTCCACGTACAGTCCACGTCCGATGGAAGTTGTTCCTTGACCACATTGACCATGCTGCGCCGAGAGCACCACGGCGGTGGACGACGGTGTGGACTAGGAAGGGGACGACTCGGAGCCGGGGAAGACGCAGCAGTGGATGCCCACGCGAAGAGGAGTATGAGGGTTCACTGGTTCGGCTGTGGTGTGAGGCTGTTGTCGCCGCAGAATAACAGGGGGTGTGGGTGAGTAGAGCGATGGCCTGGCCAGCGGTGGGAGTAGTAGGGGGCGGTGAGGCCTCCGCGGCATCACAGCCGGCCACGGGAGGCAGGAGCACGCGGCACGACCAGCGCTGGTTTGGGCGGCTGGAGCAAGAAGACCAGAGGTTGAAGAAGCACTACGGCCGTTGGATGAACATCATACAGTAACAGGAGCTAGAATCGTTCATATTGACTAAGTTGACAAAGGCCTCCGTCGCCGTCAACTTAGTAGGCCCACAAGTCAGCCTCCCACTATGCTGGGTTCTAGCTGGCAGGGGGAATATTCATTTTTTTGTGCGTAATAAGGAGGCACTTCCTTGCGTGCAAAGATAGCTGGTGGGTCCGACATGTCAGCGGGGGCACGTTATTTTCGCAGATACAGAGGCCCTTCCGGTGGGTCCCAGATGTCAGGTGGAGGAATCATTATTTTGCGCGTAATAAGGAGGCATTTCCTTGTGTGCAGCCATGGACCCAGCTGTCAGCCTCTCCACGCACAGTCTACTTCCGATGGTGTCGTTCGTTGACCATGTTGACCACACCGCGCCGAGCGCATCCAAGGTGGTGGACGACTGCGAGGCCCCGGACAGCAATGAGCCGGAGATGGGAAGATGCGGGAGTAGAGTCGCAGACGGAGAGGTGTACGAGGGTTAACTGGTTCTAGTGCGGTGTGGTTCGGCAGTCGGTGGAGAAGAACATGAGGTGTGGAGGGATGGAGGGATGGCCTGGCCAACGGTGGAGTAGCGCTTCATAGCGAAGCGTGCTAAGCAGAGCTGCTATCAGCAGGAGGCGGGAGGTGGTCCCGGCGGTGCTGGAGGAAGAAGACGAGAGATTGAAGATGGATGCCGGTCATTGGATGTAAATCCAAGGGCTAACATGTCAGAATCATTTATTGACTAAATTGACAACGACTTGCGTTGGCTTCGACCTATTGGCCCACATTTCAGCCTCCAAAAATGTGGCACGTATTCAACCCATTTTTTCAGAATTCACAGTCTTTTTTTTGAGCGGTAGAATTTACAGTCAATTTGGACTTTTTTTTAATTACACCATTAGCTGGGCTGGGTGAACAAATAATGTAGCATCTATGTGGCCCATTTATTTTATTTCCTAAAACATTACAGGCCATTTGCACTTTCTCGAAATACACGATTTTGCTGGGCTAATTCTAATTATAATGTTGGGTTGGGCCAGCAATGTTATCAAAAAATAAAAAGGGGCTGAGCATTTTGTTATAAATATATTTAAATAATAAGTGATATTATTACATTCGTCCTTAAATCTTACCAAGCTTTTGTACACAATCACTAGGATTTTCGTGCCAAAACAACCCAGGATTTTATTTGTTAAGAAATTATTTTTATAAGTTAATAAGATGTGGGATATTGTTTTCTTACATATGTAAGTATCTGTTAAATATATGATGACAATAAAAATAATATATAATAACATATAAATTAATTTAAATATACATAATATAGTTAGAAGGGAAACATAAGTTGGACCTGGCGTTCCTATTCTTATATAGAAAAATAGAACAGACCTCTCTGTTTTCTTCACAAAAATACATAAATTGGGCAGCCAAAAATAAAACCTCGGATGGGAGGTCCATAGGCCGGTCGATACATGACGAGCCTAAGAAAATACAAACAGGCCTATGGACCTCCCGTCCGAGGTCGTGGGTTGCGCATGTCAAAAATGAAAGCCTAGACGGGGCAGCCCAAAACCACGTCCAACACTTGCCAAAACTTCGTCCCTCGTCTTCTCTGTATTTCGCACACTCGACATTGTGTGTGCATTTTGACTGTGCATCATATGAAGATGTGCTATGCATTAATGTTGATCAGCATGATGTTAACTGGCTGGTAGTTCCATTTTTGACCATGAATAAAACTTCCAACATGATGTTAACTCTGTGTAACACCCACGATGCGGCTATATCTCCCACATGCCGGAGCACGACTTAGAGGCATAACTGCATTGTAGGCATGTCGCAAGAGGGGTAATCTTTACACATCCCATGTACTGAATAAGAAAGAGGTACAGAGTTGCCTTACAACCGCCACTTCACACAATACATAAATATAGCATTACATCAACCAGATACAATCCAGGTCCGACTATGGAACCAAAATAAAAGAAGACTACCCCTAATGCAAAAGATCCCCGATCGCCCCGACTGGGCTCCACTACTGATCAACTAAAACGAAACAACACGATGAACAAGATCTTAATAGAACTCCTCCTTGAGCTTGGTTGAGTCACCTGCACGGTATCATCGGACACCTGCAAACTGGTTTTGGAAGTAATCTGTGAGTCACGAGGACTCAGCAATCTCACACCCTCGCGATCAAGACTATTTAAGCTTATGGGTAGGTAAAAGGTATGAGGTGGAGCTGCAGCAAGCAATAGCATATATGGCGGCTAACTTACGCAAATGAGAGCGAGAAGAGAAGCAAAGCACGGTCGTGAACTAGAAGTGATCAAGAAGTGGTCCTGAAACTACTTACGTTCAAGCATAACTCCAACGCCGTGTCCACTTCCCGGACTCCGTCGGAAAGAGACCAGCACGGTACACACGCGGTTGATGCATTTTAGTTAAGATAAGTTTCAGGTTTTCTTCAACTGGACATTAACAAATTCCCATCTGCCCATAACCGCGGGCACGACTTTTGAAAGTTCAAAACCCTGCAGGGGTGTCCCAACTTAGCCCATCACAAGCTCTCACGGTCAACGAGGGATATTCCTTCTCCTGAGAAGACCCGATCAGTCTCGGAATCCCGGTTACAAGACATTTCGACAATGGTAAAACAAGACCAGCAAGACCGCCCGATGCGCCGACATCCCGATAGGAGCTGCACATATCTCATTCTCAGGGCAACACCGGATGAGCACTCCATACAACTAAAACCAGCCCTCAAGTTTCCCCGAGGTGGCGCTGCAAAGGACTCTAGTTCGGACCAACACTTAGACAAGCACTGGCTCGGGGGGGGGGGGGCTTAAATAAAGATGACCCTCGAGAGAGCGACTCCCAAGGGAAAAGTAGGTGGTGGTGAGGCAAATGGTAAAACCAAGGTTGGGCCTTGCTGGAGGAGTTTTATTCAAAGCGAACTGTCAAGGGGTTCCCATAACACCCAACCGTGTAAGGAACGCAAAATCAAGGAACATAACACCGGTATGACAGAAACTAGGGCGGCAAGAGTGGAACAAAACACCAGGCATAAGGCCGAGCCTTCCACCCTTTACCAAGTATATAGATGCATTAATTAAATAAGAGATATTGTGATATCCCAACATATCCATGTTCCAACATGGAACAAACTTCATCTTCACCTGCAACTAACAACGCTATAAGAGGGGCTGAGCAAAGCGGTAACATAGCCAAACAACGGTTTGCTAGGACAAGGTGGGTTAGAGGCTTGACATGGCAATATGGGAGGCATGATATAGCATGTGGTAGGTATCGCGGCGTAGCAATAGAGCAAGCAACTAGCAAGCAAAGATAGAAGTGATTTCGAGGGTATGGTCATCTTGCCTGAGATCCCGCAAGGAAGAAGAACAAGTCCATGAAGAAGGCAAACAGACGTAGTCGAACGAATCCTCACAAATGCGATGTTATCGAAACCAACCCGAAGAAGCAACACCGGAAAGAAGCAAACAACATGGTAAACAACCATCACATAATCATGTCATGATGCACAATCAAGTATGATGCATGTCCGGTTTAATGAGGCATGGCATGGCAAAAATGCACAAACAATCCTAAAAATTAAGTGGAGCTCAATATGCAACGAGTTGCATATCAACGGAACACCATGTGACTTATTTAGTTCTCTCTCGTTTAGGTACCCAACAATATTAAGTGTTGATTAACATGACGAGGGGTGAAGCATATGAAAACTACCTATCTAGGCAAGTTTAAATGAGGCCGGAACAACAAAACAACAAGTCCGGAAACTCCTCATGTGCATATTTTAGGTTTGGTACTGTTCTGCCCTAAACCATATTTTAGAGTTGATAAACATGCAAAGCAAGTACACCATGTTAAACTAGGCATTTTTCTACCCCAAAAACATATAAAGTTTGTTAAATTTGGAGCTACGGTTAAATAGTTATGAAATAAATCATTTTAACATGACATAGGAGCAAATTTAATCAAACAACACTTTAATCATTTCAAACATAGATGAAAGTTGGATATTATGAATCTAGACAAAATTCTAAGCAAGTTTCATATATAAATCATTTTAAACCGATGCACGGTTATTAAGTTATTATATGCATGAAGTTTAGGGACCTTTCTATAAACTGGCTGGGCCGACGGTGTACAGGAGAAGGGGTGGACGGGCTGCTCACCCATGGGCCAAGGCCCAGGTCGGCTGGGCAGAGGAGGGTCGGCGCGCTGGACGTGGCGCTCATCCATGCTGGCGCTGGACCAAGTCAACGGGAACGAGCGCTCGCATTCGTCTTCGATACAGAGGAAGCAGGGGCGCGGCGGCACGGTTGGACAACGGCGAGGCAGTAGCGGAGGGCGGGACTGGCCGGCGACGAGGGCGCACGGGAGCCGACCGGATCCGAGGCCAGGGCGATGGTGGAGCTTGATTCCCGGCGGCGCCGGCGACTGCACAAGGGTGGCGTTGAACGTTCTCTTGCTGAACGGCAGTCACACGACTGGGACAGAGAGGGCGCGAGGAAGCAGAGACCCGCCGGATCCTGGATGAGCACGCCGATGGTGACGTCTTCGGTCGAGGTCTTGGTGTCCTTGGCGGCGGAGCGAACGAAGAGAGCGGCCGTCTGCAGGGGGCTTGCGGCGGAGCTCGGTTCCTCACCTCGCTGGAAGATGAACGGGACGACGGCGACCGGCGCTGCTGGTGGTGCCCGACGGCGAAGGGAGATCCGGCAGTGCTGCTGCTTGCGGCAGCGCGCGGAAGCACGGGAGGAGGGCGATGGGGTCGGCGTGGAGGCGGCTCGGGCAGGGGAGCCCACGGGAGCTGCGGGCGTCCAGATCGGGCACGAGGAGGACGACATACGGGGACGAGGGGTTGGTCAGGCGGGGATGTGGTGGTTGGCTCGCTGGGGAAAACGAGAGTGGGAGGATTTTTGGATCGGGAGGGGATCCCGAGGAAGGGGAGACAAGAGGAGTGGCGGCGGCGGAATGAGGAGGATGGGACAAGCTGCCTCAAAATTAGGGTTGGACTAGTTTATATATAGGCCTGCGGATTAGGTTGAGGCTATCTCGTCCCTTCGATCGCGATCGGACGATCGCGAATAAAATAGCTAGGGAGTCCAAATAAGAAAACAGTGACATTTTGTAGATGTTTGGGGATGATCCGGATACAACGGTGACGACTGCCCGATTCGGGTTTGGGTGAGTTTCGGACACGCGCGAGGGGTCGATGCACTGAACAAAGAGGGGGGTAGGTTTGACCTTGTGGGCCGTGAAGAGGATGTTGGGCTGAGATGAGAGGGAAAGAGAGGGAAAGCCCGGCAACAGTTTTCGGAGACAGAAAACGTCCGACGTTAGATCGGCTATATTGCCGCTATAGTTATCCGCTGGGGCGTCAAACGGACTCGGAATGCGATGAAACTTGCCAGGAGGCCTACCTACACTATAATAAGACCGCACGCCAACTTTCAACCCATTCCGAGAACATTTTCCGGCCACTTATAAAATAATATTTCGGACATGCCGCGGGCGCGTGTGAGTGTGGTTGGACTCAGAATGGAGAACGGATGGAACTGGGGAAACCCAGACGGATGCAAGTTTTAAAAAACATGATGATGCAAAGCACATGATGACATGACAAGATGCAACACGCAAGCGAATGATATGGCAACGACTGCAAATAACTGGAAGACACCTGGCGCATCGGTCTCGGGGCGTCACAACACTCCACCACTATGAGAGGATCTCGTCCCGAGATCTAGGATGGCACCGGATAGAAAACGGAAGAGGAAGAGGTAAACCAAAGTTGCTTCTTTGACAAACGAGTGAAACCAAAGAACCTTGATAGGTTGAACAAATTTAAAGAAATAATATATGAAGATGAACAAAGTTGAAAACACCCCGTTAGAAAAAAACAAGGAACATTACGAGAAACTCTGAGGTTAAATGCCAAGATAGATATTGGAACCACTCCAGTTAAAACAAGATAGAGAAGGAATAAGAATGATGTAATTTGGACAGCACTCCCACTGTAAATGAAAGGAATTGAATATGAGCTAGATAAGATGAGAGGATACTTGATGAAATCAACAACACACTGACTCCGGAACTATTGAAAGAATGGCACAAGGGGTAAGAAAGATTTCAGACAACACTTCGGTTGAGAAGGGAGGCAAAATTTGATAAGATGAGAGAGCTCAAAAGAAACACGACACTCCAGTTGAATGGATAAGCAAAGAAAAGAACATGATCTTCACAATACGAGATGATGAGTGAAGAGAGCATCATCACAATGCCTCCGGAAGAAATGAAAGAATGCAAAGAAAAGAACGAAGAAGAAAAACAACATGTTCTACCTCAAATGAATTTTAGAGAGCATCCTTAAAAAGAAGGATTGAACGGAGTTGTTGGGAAATCAACAACGAAAAGAACAGGCTTGTTGAGGGCTTATGGAAAATATCTCAAGAACTTGAGGTGAAAACCTGCCACAAACGAAAACAATTGCTTGCTTGAGAGTGACGGAGAGATGAAAGCATCTTTCATTGTGAGAATAGGAGGAAACTTGGATTATTGATAAGCACCCCAATAGCAACATTCCTTAGGGAAGGTTTTAGGTCAACTATAATCCAAGATAACTCCAATGAAGAGATTGATGGATTTAAGATACCTCATTCTTGACCACATGTGAATCATGAAACATGAACTCAAATTATGAAGAATGACATAGCACCACCTCAAATGATACGGTAGAAAGAATTGCACTTCGGAATGCAACATGAAGAATACTTGAGATCCTTTGAAAAGAATCTCGATGAACACTTCGAGAAGTAATTAAATCCTTGATGAACCAACATGTAGCCACCCCGAAGAACTCCGGTAATAAGGATGATAAAAGAAAGAGAAGTTGAAAAGACAAGGTTTAGCCTTGTAATGACTTGGATGGATCTTCGCGACGATATAATTGAGAGAGCTTGGAACTCCGAGAAAAGAAAAGATGAAACAATAAAACCGATAATTTGATGAGCCTCCGGAATAAGGAATTAATAAATTGGGTGAAACAAGAATAAGAATTACATTATGCTTATCCTTCATCAATTGAATTGATGACAAGCAACGGATTTGACATACTACTTATTCTCGTGGAAGAGATTAAGATAGATATAGGGCCAACTTGGGCAAATCTTCAACGAACCACTGATAGGATTGAAACAACAAATGAATTAATATGATAACCATGGAATAGAATCTTGAATGAACCACAGTAAGAATTGAAAATGATAGTAGCAAAGGCACAAATCACCGGTTAGAATTGGAAAACGAATGAAGATACTTGAGAGTATTTAGATACAAGTGAACGAAGAGATCACGAGCTGATTAGAGAATACTTGAATGATGCACCAGTAAGATTTGGAGAAACAAGAGCTGGAAGCTGAAATGATGGGCTCCGGAGGAAAGAAAAGAGAAAACAACTCATGAAATGCTCCAGATGGATGAAAAGAATTCTCACAATTGAAAATAATTATGAGAGGATATCATGAAGCTAGAACCAAGAATCTTCAAGAGAATGGATATGATTGCAGAGAAACTCTTCTTCGGTCTTCAAATGTTGATAATGATGAAGAGAAACACCACCTTGAATTGTTGAGGCACTCCGGAATGAAAATTAGAAAGGTTGAACCAACGATGAAAAGACTTTTAAAGATCTTGGAGAAAGGCATTTGACTGATGAAAATTCATTCTTATGTCAAACTTTAGAAGATTTGAGAATAGCTCCGAAAAAAATTCAAAGAGTCAGGTAAGATCCTGGGAAAAGACCTATGGTTAAGGTCCCACTCAAAAGAAACACCGTAGAATGATTTAAAAGAGAGAATGCACCGGTTGAGTTAAATGGCTTGAATAAGATAACAACCTCGAGATAGGTTTGAACGAAAGCATAGTGGAAACACGAATCTTCGAGATATCTTGAGCACTCCGGAACAATTGAATAGCAAGCGGGGAATGATTAAGAGGTGCACCGGCATAAGAAAAGCATTGGGCAAAAAGAAAAGACTATGCTCAATACCAAAGCTTGAATTGAATCCACCGGAGAAGGAAAAGGATGAAGAATGATGAACTTGAAGATCTGTTAGTATCTTCATGAGAATCACCGGATAAGAACATTGAAGGAAAAGAATGGAGGGACTTCACATCAATAAAATGGATACTTGATTAAGAAATCTTAGTCCTCGAAGAAAAAGGGGTGGGTGGGCGGGAAAACAAAGGCAACTTGGGGACGGATGAAACAAACACCGGTTGGACAGAATTGAAAAGACAACCTCGATGATCAAGAAGGATTGGTATTCGCATAGAAGTATGAGAACACCACTTAGGGAAGGTATGGAATCAACACTTGACATTGAAGCAACTCGAATACCACAACAAAAATAAAACAAAGGATTGGCTTGCAGAATAAGCCGGAAACAAACATATGATAGATCCCATATCGTATCATGTGTATGTTGGAAAGATATCCTATGAGCTACTTGAATTCCCATTTATAAACTCCTGAAACTTTCTGGTTATGCAATCAGGTGTTGAGGATACAGGGGAAGCATAATATCTCACCCAAAACTAGCAAATCCTACATCCAGCTGTATCCATCCTTCAACACATAACCAAGAAACCTTCGGAAATCATTTACCTCAACCTTCGAAAAGCATCCGTTATACGAGTTATGGCAATACTCCCGAACTACCACCCCAGTACTGGGTGGTGTCGAGGTTATCTCACCAACAACTTCATAAAGGAGATTTTCGATGTCGGCAAAACTCAGGTATTCCAGAATTGCAACGATAAAATTGTGATGACAACACCTCGGAGCTCAACTCCCCGGGACACTGCCACAACCCCTAAATGTCAGGAGGCACCAAGAACAATGTTCTCGTCACAAAACCATCGAAATGATTCCAAGATACCCGCGTGATCCTAATTTTTTAGTGAAATTTGAGAACAGAAGAGTCAAAACTCTACGTCAGGATGCCTCACCAGAGCGACGAAGGGACTGAGGAGTAAAACGAATCCTACTCTCCGATATATATAATCCTATAAGACTCAAAACATTTTTCTAGACTCAACAACGTCAGTGATTCGATCAAGCAGGGGGGCTCCTAAGTCAGGGAAGGCTCTGATACCAACTTGTAACACCCATGATGCGGCTATATCTCCCACGTGTCGGAGCACGACTTAGAGGCATAGCCGCATGGTAGGCATGTCACAAGTGGGGTAATCTTTACACATCCCATGTACTGAATAAGAAAGAGGTACAGAGTTGGCTTACAATCGCCACTTCACACAATACATAAATATAGCATTACATCAACCAGATACAATCAAGGTCCGACTACGGAACCAAAATAAAATATGACTACCCCTAATGCAAAAGATCCCCGATCACCCCGACTGGGCTCCACCACTGATCAACTGAAACGAAACAACATGATGAACAAGATCTTCATCGAACTCCTCCTTGAGCTCGGTTGACTCACCTGCACGGTATCATCGGCACCTGCAAACTGGTTTTGGAAGTAATCTGTGAGTCACGTGGACTCGGCAATCCCACACCCTCGCGATCAAGACTATTTAAGCTTATGGGTAGGGAAAAGGTATGAGGTGGAGCTGCAGCAAGCACTAGCATATATGGCGGCTAACTTACGCAAATGAGAGCGAGAAGAGAAGCAAAGCACGGTCGTGAACTAGAAGTGATCAAGAAGTGATCCTGAAACTACTTACGTTCAAGCATAACTCCAACGCCGTGTCCACTTCCTGGACTCCGCCGGAAAGAGACCATCACGGCTACACATGCGGTTGATGCATTTTAATTAAGATAAGTTTCAGGTTTTCTACAACCGGACATTAACAAATTCCCATCTGCCCATAACCGCGGGCACGACTTTCGGAAGTTCAAAACCCTGCAGGGGTGTCCCAACTTAGCCCATCACAAGCTCTCACGGTCAACCAAGGATATTCCTTCTCCCGAGAAGACCCGATCAGTCTCAGAATCCCGGTTACAAGACATTTCGACAATGGTAAAACAAGACCAGCAAGACCGCCCGATGCGCCGACATCCCGATAGGAGCTGCACATATCTCGTTCTCAGGGCAACACCGGATGAGCACTCCGTACAACTAAAACCAGCCCTCAAGTTTCCCCGAGGTGGCGCTACAAAGGAATCTAGTTCGGACCAACACTTAGACAAGCACTGGCCCGTGGGAGCTTAAATAAAGATGACCCTCGAGAGAGCGACTCCCAAGGGAAAAGTAGGTGGTGGTGAGGCAAAAGGTAAAACCAAGGTTGGGCCTTGCTGGAGGAGTTTTATTCAAAGCGAACTGTCAAGGGGGTTCCCATAACACCCAACCGTGTAAGGAACGCAAAATCAAGGACCATAACACCGGTATGACGAAAACTAGGGCGGTAAGAGTGGAACAAAGCACCAGGCATAAGGCCGAGCCTTCCACCCTTTACCAAGTATATAGATGCATTAATTAAATACGAGATATTGTGATATCCCAACATATCCATGTTCCAACATGGAACAAACTTCATCTTCACCTGCAACTAACAACGCTATAATAGGGGCTGAGCAAAGCGGTAACATAGCCAAACAACGGTTTGCTAGGACAAGGTGGGTTAGAGGCTTGACATGGCAATATGGGAGGCAGCAAGTGGTAGGTATCGCGGCGTAGCAATAGAGCGAGCAACTACCAAGCAAAGATAGAAGTGATTTCGAGGGTATGGTCATCTTGCCTGAGATCCCGCAAGGAAGAAGAACAAGTCCATGAAGAAGGCAAATGGACGTAGTCGAACGAATCCTCACAAACGCGACGTTAACGGAACCAACCCGAAGAAGCAACACCGGAAAGAAGCAACCAACATGGTAAACAACCATCACATAATCATGGCATGATGCACAATCAAGTATGATGCATGTCCGGTTTAATGAGGCATGACATGGCAAAAATGCACAAACAATCCTACAAATTAAGTGGAGCTCAATATGCAACGAGTTGCATATTGACGGAACACCACGTGACTTATTTAGTTCTCTCTCGTTTAGGTACCCCAACAATATTAAGTGTTGATTAACATGACAAGGGGTGAAGCATATGAAAACTCTCTATCTAGGCAAGTTTAAATGAGGCGGGAACAACAAAACAACAAGTCCGGAAACTCCTCATGTGCATATTTTAGGTTTGGTACTGTTCTGCCCTAAACCATATTTTAGAGTTGATAAACATGCAAAGCAAGTACACCATGTTAAACTAGGCATTTTTCTAACCCAAAAACATATAAAGTTTGTTAAATTTGGAGCTACGGTTAAATAGTTATGAAATAAATCATTTTAACATGACATAGGAGCAAATTTAATCAAACGACATTTTAAACATTTCAAACATAGATGAAAGTTGGATATTATGAATCTAGACAAAATTCTAAGCAAGTTTCATATATAAATCATTTTAAACCGATGCATGGTTATTAAGTTATTATATGCATGAAGTTTAGGGACCTTTCTGTAAAACAGTAATTCGCTGGATAATAAAGAAAATCGCAGCGCAGGGAAAAAAACTACGCGGGCCGAAACTGGCTGGGCCGACGGTGTACAGGAGAAGGGGTGGACGGGCTGCTCACCCATGGGCCAAGGCCCTGGTGGGCTGGGCAGAGGAGGGCCGGCGCGCTGGACGTGGCGCTTGTCCACGTTGGTGCTGGACCAAGTCAACGGGAACAAGCGCTCGCATTCGTCTTTGATACAGAGGAAGCAAGGGCTCGGTGGCATGGTTGGACAGCGGCGAGGCAGCAGCGGAGGGCGAGACTGGCCGACGACGAGGGCGCATGGGAGCCGACCGGATCCGAGGCCAGGGCGATGGTGGAGCTTCATTCTCGGTGGTGCCGGCGACTGCACAATGGCGGCGTCGAACGTTCTCTTGCTGAACGGCGGTCACACGACAGGGACAGAGAGGGCACGGGGAAGCAGAGACCTGCCGGATCCTGGCTGAGCATGCTGACGGTGACGAATTGTGTCGAGGTCTTGGTGTCCTTGGCGGCGGAGTGAACGGAGAGAGCGGCCGTTTGCAGGGGGCTTGCTGCGGAGCTCGGTTCCTCGCCTCGCTGGAAGACGAACGGGACGACGGCGACCGGTGCTGCTGGTGGTGCCCGATAGCGAAGGGAGCTCCGGTGGTGCTGCTGCTTGCGGCAGCGCGCGGAAGCACGGGAGGAGGGCGATGGGGTCGGCGCGGAGGCGGCTCGGGCAGGGGAGCGCACGGGAGCTGCGGGCGTCTAGATCGGGCACGAGGAGGACGGCGTACGGGGACGAGGGGTTGGTCAGGCAGGGCAGTGGTGGTTGGCTCGCTGGGGAAAACGAGAGTGGGAGGATTTTTGGATTGGGAGGGGATCCCGAGGAAGGGGAGACAAGAGGAGTGGCGGCGGCGGAATGAGGAGGATGGGAGAAGCTGCCTCAAAATTAGGGTTGGACTAGTTTATATATAGGCCTGCGGATTAGGTTGGGGCTATCTCGTCCCTCTGATCGTGATCGGACGATTGCGAATAAAATAGCTAGGGAGTCCAAATAAGAAAACTGTGACGTTTTGTAGATGTTTGGGAATGATCCGGATCCAACGGTGACGACTGCCTGATTTGGGTTTGGGTGAGTTTCGGACACGTGCGAGGGGTCAATGCACTGAGCAAAGAGGGGGGTAGGTTTGGCCTTGTGGCCTGTGAAGAGGAGGTTGGGCTGAGATGAGAGGGAAAGAGAGGGAAAGCCCGACAACATTTTTCGGAGACCGAAAACGTCCGACGTTAGATCGGCTATATTGCCGCTATAGTTATCCGCTGGGGCGTCAAACGGACTCCGAGTGCGATGAAACTTGGCAGGCGGCCTACCTACACTATAATAAGACTGCACGCCAACTTTCAACCCATTCTAAGAACATTTTTTGGCCACTTATAAAATAATATTTCGGACATGCCGCGGGCGCTGCGAGTGTGGTTGGACTCAGAACGGACAACGGACAGAACTGGGGAAACCCGGATGGATGCATGTTTTGAAAAACATGATGATGCAAAGCACATGATGACATGACACGATGCAACACGCAAGCGAATGACATGGCAATGACGGCGAATAACTGGAAGACACCTGACGCATCGGTCTCGGGGTGTCACACCCTGTTTGAAAAGGCCGTGTTAATATAAATGCTCTGCCTCTGAAAGTTACAGTTTCTTATGTGAAACTGAACTTGCAGTTTCTTATCTGAAACTGAAACTTGCAGTTTCTTCTTTGAGAATCACATTGTCTGCACTTTTATACTCCTATGAAACTACATTTTTTAAGTGCTAAAAATAGATCTCTAGAATTCATAAAATACTTCATATGCTCAATACTGCAAATCTGAAATTCAAAAGACAGTCATATATGAAAGTACTCCCAAAATACACAACACAAAACACAATTCACAACCTGCAAATACTGACAACCCTAAGCTCCTCCTGACAATTCACAACCTGCCCAACTATTGGGCTGGGGGGGCAGACCCCTCCTATTCCTCGGCGGCAGACAGCCGCCGCGTGAGACGATGTGAACAACGAGGGAGACGATGGCGGGGAAGCGTCATCGGGCCAACTGCTTTTCTCCTCTTGCAGTTGGGTTCGGTCCACGAAGACTCCACCGGCTCGCTCTGGCAGGACACCCTCACAAACGACACCTTATAGATGCTCGATCCTTCAATCTCTGGTGGATGCTCCATCTGGGATCGATACTCCCACCACCGCTCCCTCACGATCGGATTCGGCGAATCTGTTTGCTCCATGGCCCAGAGGCAGCAGCTCTATGTATCCGGCCGGGCGACTCCCTGGGAGTATCGCCGCCTTTTCGCCTCTGTTGCAGATATTTTGGCCATGGATGTCCACCGTCGCCGCTAGTTTGGTCCTTGTTTGTCGAACCAAGACTGTTATCTCCAACATCCTAGCGGCTTGACCTAGATGGCAGCCGACGTAGTCGTGTTTGTATGTGCCCCAATGACTACTCTCCACTCAGTTCGCTTTTAACCGCCTCGCAGTGATCCAATAAGAATGACACCTAATTTTTGAGATGACAAGAAACCTTTTTTTGGTTTTTACACAATAACTGTAACAACAGACCTGCCGATATGTTGCTTGACATAAATCAGGCGTGTCTACTAGAGTCTGGCCATGCATGGACAACTGATCTTCGTGTCTTGCGGATCGTCAGGCACAAGTAGTACACATCTTTACTATCGCTCGTCTCCCTCTTTCTATTAAGTCCCCGACTTGCGGGGCCGGGGAGTGTGCCTATGGTCGGTTCTCAATTGCCGTCCCACATGTGTGTGCAAACGCAATATGACGCGCGTTCCATTCGGAGAGCAGCGTGCCAGACCGACCGACCGTCTGGGGTGCGACGCGAACGCGACGGGCGTGCTGTATACTCCGTACATGTGTACCGCCGTTTTCTAGACGCTTTGCTCCATGGCGCGGGCGCAATCCATGGATACAAAATTAGTATACTGTATACTATTTAAAAGTCGAGGGCGGGGCTTTTCCTGCGCGGTAGGCGGCGGGGCAGTTCCGCCTAGTCGGTTCGACAGAGACGCGAGAAGACGAGGGAGTAGGCTGCTGCAAACGTAGGGCTGTGTGATTTGACAGCGAGTTACTGCTGGACAGGTGGGGCCCCGTGATTTGACTTGCCATTATCATTTTAACTGCGGCGCTACGACCGGCGTGAGTCTCCCGATTCCTGACCACCTCCATACAGGTGCCTCTCCCAATGCTCCACCATGTAGTAGAGGCTGGCTCTTGCATGAGAGCCCACTTCTCCACTTTTTCCTTGCCTCTCTTTCCTCCACATATGCAAAAATGCCATGTAAAGCGCACTATTGTACTTACTTTTACTTGCTCCTACAGGTGCTTAAGCTTGCCACATAGGCATAAAGTCTGATGTGGCAAGTTAATCAAGAAGAGAGAGACTAGTTTGGTGACCCAAGGAAGAAACGGTGCTAAGCGCGTGTACCTAGGTGAAAAGACAATTTTGAGTCTATAGCTAATTAAATGAAGCAAACTTAGCAACACCATTTCATTGGAAGAGGTCACTCCTTGGCAAATGCAATAAATACTAGTACTCCCTGTGTCCCATAATATAAGAACGTTTTTGGCACTACACTAGTGTCAAAAACGTTCTTATATTATGGGACGGAGGGAGTACGAAGAAAGAGATAGAGAGGAGTAAAAAATACACTTATAGCCAACCTTATAGCCAACCTTGTTGTAGTATGAGTGACTAAGTGATGACTATGTATGACATGCCAACATCAGATAGCCTAACGCACCGTGTTAAATCTCCAAGGGCGCGACCGCGCGAGCGACGCGACGGTCGTGGTAGGCGCGACCATGATACGGGCTGCTGGCAGCCCTTGGATCTGAGATCAAACGGTCGCATGCTAAGTTGCTGAAAATTTGCAGAATAACCCTCCAGGATAGGATATTCACCCATAGGTCTAGAATCACGCCATGCAACCGTTCGATCTCAGATCCAAGGGCTCTCGGAAGCCCGTATCATGGGAGAATGGAAAGCCACTACCCTGCCGTTCGCACGCTGGCAGTTCGCTCCTACTCGTCCCCGCACGTCCTTCAATACTACGGCGGTTCGCTCCTAGTCGTCCCGTCCATTCACATTACGGCAGTTCCACTAATCCTAACCCTCCTCCCAAATCCATGGCGTCCCAAATCTCCACGATCGGCGGTGAGTACAAGGTTAGAACCATCACCGGCGATGAGTTCGACGTCATCTACACCCGTTCTTCCGCGACGGTGAAAGGATGCCTTTCTCGCTTCAGACGCATGTTCGAAGACTCAGATGATGAGTGGGTCGCTGGGCTAGATGTTGAGTACACCACAGTCCTGGGACGAGAGAAGGATCTAAAGGACGAAGAGAGGAAGAAGCCCGCCGTGATCCAGGTTTGCGTGCATGACTTATGCTTGGTCTACCACATATGCCATGCCGACGTTGAGTGCCAGGATTTTAAGGACTTCCTCGAGAGCAACCTAGTCAAATTCGTTACTGTAGACTTTGGTAACGACAAAGAAGTCCTGCGTCGGATAGGCCTCGTTGTAGGCAACACCTTCGACCTCCAGAAGAATCGGCTGGTGTCCTCTCGTCAGCCTTCAATGCTGACCCTGGCAGGAGCCATGGTTCATCCTTCGTACGGTAAACTGGAGAAACCTCCATACACGTTTCATCGTCATGCATGGCAGCGGAATGTACTAGATATAGACCACATCCACTACGCTGCAATGGATGGCTACCTTTGCTTCAATATCTACAAGGGTTGGATGAAGAGCAACAGCCAAGTGTGCGGTTCAAGCAAAGAAGTATCGGCCAAGAGGAAGAGGGACAAGGACGAAGTCGAGGACGTGGACGAGGACTCCGAGTAAGGTGGCAGTGTCGTTGCTCATGGTGGTTCTAATGCAGTGTCTACCGGAATAGTTGCAAAGTTTAATTTCAGGTGTGCTTAATTTAATTTGAGGGGTGTGTTGTGCTGAGCCCCCAGCAGAACTATGTTATGTTTCTTCTCGTTACTTTAACTCTTCAGTACGTACATACTAGTATTTCTTACATTTCATCTTTTAGTTGGTATAGTACTACCACTCGTTTCTTCACATTATATACGTACAATATATATGGCCAACATCATATAGCCAGCAGTTTAGTTGTCAAAGAATTTCAGGGTGCTTAGTTTTGTCAAAGAATTCCAGGATGCTTAGAGGGTGCTTGGATCCAAGGGACTTATTTTAGTCTGACTAAAAATAGTCTCTTTAAGAGGCTAAAGTTCCAAGCACCCCTGACTAAAGAGGGGCTAAAACTAGTCTTGAGACTAAATTTTTTAGTCAGGGGTACCCCTACTAAAATGTGGATTAGTCCTCTCTCTACTCATTTAACTCCTCTCCTTTAACACAGGCGAGTTCTGGATTGGAGGGTTTGGAGGATAATAAATGCTCATTAACTTGATTTTAGCCTTTTTAGTATTTGGATCCAAGCATGGGTGAGGCTAGCATGTTTTAGTCCCACTACTTTTAGTCATGGGACTAAAACGTATCCAAGCACCCTCTTAGTTTTATTTGAGGGGTGGGTTGTGCTGGACACCATTATTGTGACTAGCCTTTTTAATAGTACTATATGCATAATTTGGCGACGAGCGCTCTCTATATGTACCACCTTTTTTTAATTTCAAGTTTTGCTCCATGGCGCAATCCATCGATACTACTGCTGTACAAAAGTATACATTTTTTAAAAGGCTAGAGGGCGGGGCAGTCTAGCTTGGTCGGTTTCACGAGAGGCGAGGGCCTTTGTGATTTGACGGCTCATTACTGCTGGAAGGCGGGGCCTTGTGATTTGACTGCTCGTATAAATGCGCCGACGACCTGATCGAGGAGGAGCAAAGAACCGTGCGGTATACTCAAGTTTTCCACTGGAGTAGTACTGCGACGGAGGAGCACGAAACACGGCAGCCCAGTGCCATATGGCGATAAAAATGATCTAATTTGCTAGTCATCTCATTGTTAGCATTGTTCTATTCATTCCCTCAAAAAAACATTGTTCTATTCATGCCTCGCAGAGAACGTGACACGTGCGGCGAAACACCCGAAGCAAAAGATGAAACACAGGAGCAAAAGAAGAAGGAAGATTATCACCCCAAATGATCTAATTCGCCGCGGAGTCGTAACTGCTTCTTCATCGCCTCCACGACCTCCATCTCCTTGCGCGTCTCCTCCGCCATCTTCTTCATTCTGTCCATGACGCGGGATTTCTCGACGCGAGCCTTCATCATCTGTTCCACGGCCGCATTACGTACCTTGACAGCAGCCGGGTGCTCGATGCGGAGCTTCGCCAACTCCTCCTTCTGTTCCATGACGAGGGCCTGCAGCATCTTCATCGAGGAACTACTATTCTCATGCAGCTTCTTCCAGCCGGCGTTCTTCTCCTTCAACAGGTCGATCTCGTGGCAGAGCTTCGCCTTGTCCTCCTGAAGTCGCAGGATTTCGCCGGTCGCCTTCTTCTCCGAGGCAATGCTCTTCTTCAGCAGCATCACCAAGCCGGCGGTCAACTCCCCCTGCTGATTGAGCTCAGCGGGCATGTCGTCGAGGCTCTCCTTCAGCAACTCCATCAAGCCTTGGATGAACTCCTTCTGCTTATTGAGCTGATCGGGCATGCCGTCGAGGGATAACGACTCCAGCTCCGCCGGCTCGGCATGTTCGCCTCCGCGGCTAGGGCGCTCCTGGGAGCCATCGCCTGCCCGTGAGAGATCTTTCGAGGTCTCTGCGTGGCGGCGAGCCCTCTCTTTTTTTCCGCAGCCTTGGTTGCCGCTCCCTTGTTACGAGTAGTTCTCGACCTAGAGCTCTGCTCACCGGCCATGGCAACGACGGACGAAGAAGAAGCACTTATGAGGAGGAAAGGTAGAGTAATTTTCGGTTAGGTAGTTCCCCTTTTTATAACCTAAGTACTAGCACTAGTACTAATACCTGCATAGTGGGAACACGTTCAGGTTTGGTACGTACTAGTAGGTGTGAGCAGGCTTTCGAATGTGATGGGAACAAGGTAAAGATTAATTGATGGTTTTGGTTTCGAGGCCCGAAACGGCTCCCGATGAGTTTAGCGGAACATAAATTTCAAGTACTACACTGCTCAAATGCGTAAATATTATGTTACTGTCAAAAATTGGCACAAAATACGAAGGAGACCAATGGAAGTACTACTAGCAACCCACGATTTAACTACTCGCATGCGCGCAGTGGAGTAATAATGTCTTTCTTCCGCCCTCACGTCCACTCAATTTGCATGCGCTGTATTAATTGACCATCAATGAAGTGAACGACTTTACACGCGTCAAATTATCACATGGGGTGGATCTTGGTACAAAATTGCGTCCGCCCGTGTACCCGCGTGTGCGTGCGAGGGAATGAGTGCGTGCGTGGCGTGCGTGCACATCTTCGCTTCGTGCATGTACCGCCAGTATGGCTCAGGGAGGACGAGTACATTCTTCTGGAACCAGCAGCACGTCACTGTGATCAATCCACGCAAGGAGGTCGCGACAACGCCTCCACATGTGCCACGTGGCTTCATGAACTGTAAGAGAGACACTGTGTAGCGTGCCATTGGTATTCTAATTTACGTGTTTTGCACATACTCGAAGTACTAGTAAGGTACACGTGCATTGCACGCATCAGATTTTGCAACCAAATTATGAATAAATACCACACTATAGCATGTAAGCTCTGAGTCATATATGCCTGATGTAGCCCTTCGTTTAATTCTTATAGTTCATCTCATTCAAAATCAATTAGTTTTTATAAAAAAGCTAAGAACGCGGGAATAGGAAAAACATGGGATTATAGTGGAATGTCGTCTTGAATCCTACAGGATTGTACGAGTGTTTGATTGTGCATAGAAAAAACGCAGAATTCTTTCAAAGAGGTTTGAGTGGATGGGATGTTTCCTATGAAATCTAGTGCAAATGAATCATATGGAAAAATTCCTATGGTTTACAATCCTACGAATCAAACAACCAAGATAGGAAAAATTCCTAATGATTAGAATCCTCCAAAATTCCTTTGAGAATCCTTTGAATCAAAGAAGCCCTTAATCTATTTTATGATTCATGGAATTGTGCGTTGTAAAGCATAAAGTAAAAACAAATAATGGCAATTCAACTAGAAAAAAAGTTTGGGCAGTTATGATACGGAAGATTCTAGAACAAAAGAGAACCACTGTTGTTTTGAGGTTTGTGCATTATGCTTAAGTTCAACCATGGAGTCTGCTAGATTGTACATGTGGCAAAATCCGGTGGGGGGCTAGAAGATGGTGCGAGGGGCCGAGTGGAGGGAGACTATGAAGGAATGCACAAGTGCGAGATCGATATTTAGAGAGAGGGGGCGAACACGTGCGCTGTTGCGCGCAGTGGCGGAGCCATGAAAAATAAATGAGCTAGGGGGCCAAGCATTGCTAATCCTTTACGAGGAGGGTCAATTCATGAACTTAAACCATTTTTAGCAGCAATTGTCTAATGATCACATTCATATTAGCCTCGATATATAGTGATGTTAGGGGGGAGGGGGCAGGGCCCTTACTGCCCCCTGTCTTCGCCATTGTGCACGCGTCTGAGAGATGAAGCGGAAGGCATGGATGATGAGAGGGGGACGTTGGATATATAATTAATGTGGGTGTATTAGCTATATATGTTAATCCTATATAGAGAGGTATAGATTGATCGATGTGGACGTGGGAAAGAGGGTGAGACCTCACTGGATATATCGATTGATCGGTTTGTGTGGAAAACTATGAAAGACCTAGCTATATACACACATACATAGAGGAACATCGATCGTTGCGCATGCACGCGTGAGAGATAAAGAATGCCCGATATGATGGAGAGGGGGATGTGTGTGGGTGTGTGCCTTCATGGGAGACCGACCTGAAGAAAAAGATTGCATGCGTGCGATGGATAATGCCGACTGGTAGTGTGTGTGCATGCATGCACGAGAGAAAGTTAGTGGTACAATTATAAAGAGAAGACTACTGTGTGGGTGTAAAAGAATAGGTGAGGTCATAATCAATGTAAAGTTGAATTCAAATATTTGAATAAGAGATCCTGATGTTTGAAACCCATGCATGCATGAATATAACGGAGATCTGCGCGGTGTGGTTTGGAAACGAGCATGTTGTAATGTATACACATTGAACAAGGTCAGACTGATTTGAATTTGAGATACCGATGGCAGACATCATTTGGCCACGTCGCATCCGTGCATGGACACACTATTCTAATTGGAGATGATGGGCGGCTTTCGCATCACATATCTATATCTATACCCCTATATATATTATATTTATATTTTTTTATATTGTGTGCGGGTAACTTTAACTTTGAAAGATGGTCGTTGGATGAGGCGAATCCGATGGTCCAAAGATGGCAAATTTGAGCACTACTGGCCGTTGGATATCATCTAGATTCCACCAGATTTCGCCACATGTATAATCTAGAAGACTCCATGGTTGAACTTAAGCATAATGCACAAACATCAAAACACAAGCACTTCTTATTTGTTCTAGAATCTTCCGTATCAGAATTGCCCAAATGTTTTTCTACATGATTTGCCATTATTTGTTTTTACTTTATGTCTTACGACGCACAATTCCATGAATCTTAAAATAGATTAGCTTTCTTATAAAAACTAGATGATTTTGAATGAAATGAACTATAAGAATTAAACGAACATCTACATCATGCATATATGACTCAAAGCTTGCATGCTATAATGTGGTATTTATTCATAATTTGGTTGCCAAATCTCATGCGTGCAATGCACGTGTACCTTACTCTAGTCTAAATGGTGTTTGTGTGTGTGTTGTGCGTGTTGAGGTGCAAATTGTCTTTTTTTGGGTACACGTTAAGCTTGTTCTTCCGAAATTTCAAGCCGCGCCTTGTTATGCCGAAAATTCAAGCTAGCGTCTCTGTCTATCGTGCTGCGAAACTCCCGCCTCTTCAACCCGCGCCTTGTTAGCCCGAAATATTTAAGATATATCTTTGTCTCGTTGTGCTCCGACAACTCCCTCCATCTCAACCCGCGCCTTGCTATTCCGAAATTACAACGCGCGCGAAAACTCCCACCTCCTGTGAAATCCCGACACGCGAAATGCCCGTGGTACCCCTGAACCGAAAGAACCGCCTCAAATCGGTGGGGGTACTTTCGTAACTTACCCCACATTTCGGACAAGCGCGTCTCTAAGCCATGGTTCCCCACTGCCATCCCATCCGCCCACCCATTCGTACACCGAGGCCGCGAAAACCCGCGACGAAACCCCACACCCTGCTCCGTCCGCCACCCAGCCGGAGCCTCTTCCCCGACGACGTCGTCCACAGCAACACCTCGACGTCCCTCATCCACCGTACCGGATGAGGATCCGTCGTCGATCTCATCGTCCCGCCGGTTCAGCCACCCCGTCCTCCACCTCCAAGGAGCTGCCCCGACGTTCCCCTCGTCTTTCGCGCCACCTCCATTCCCACACCGCCGTCTTCACCTGCACCACCGGAAGAGCATCATCATCACCGTTTCCTCGGATGAAGCTGCGGCCTAATCGGCGCCACCAAAGAGGTTGTACACTAATCGCCGCATTTTCTTCTTGATTCGATCTCACGGTGCTGCCGGCGCTCGGTCCCGAGCCGACACGGCGCGGCTCCATCCACGGCGGCGTCGCCGGCCACTTCCTCCACGGCGTCGCTCCCTCGGCGGCGACGTCCACATCAGTAGGAGCTGCTGCTGCTTTAGCTCTCGCTCGCGCTGCTGCTCTGCTCTTGCTCTCGGTCCCCTGCCTGGTCTGCTCTTGCTATTGCTCTTGCTCGCGCTGCTGCTCTCGCTCTTGCTCTTGCTTGCGATGCTGCTCCGATTTAGCTACACTTCAGTCGACTGAATCGACTTTTGGGTCAGTCGTTTTTCAGGGGGGGGGGGGCTCGCCGGGGTGAAGGAAGAACCAGCCGCAGCGGGGAGGGGGGCTCGCCGGAGAGGTACCCCACTATCTATCTTAGGGTTCAGGATGGGGGCGGTGGTCGCCGGCGGTGGCGGGGCGTTGGCGGGGCGGTGGCGTGGGGATCGCCGGAGAAAAAGCTCGGCACGGGGGGGCCTAGAGGGATGGCCGGGGCGGCGGCGGACCGGCGGTGGGGAGTGTTTTCGGGGCGGGCGGGGCGGCGCACCGCCGGCCGCGGGCGGCGGGGGCTGCTGTTTGGCCGGTGGTGGCTGGCGGCTCAGGGGGGTGGAGGTTGAAGATGAACCGCAGGCCCTTGATTTCGTATCCAACGGCTGCAAAATCGACTGACCAGAGATGAAAAAGTCAGTCGACCGACGTGTAGCCTCACCTTGCTAGTGCGTTCAGTTTCGACAGCAAAATTCAGTTTCGACAGCAAAATTCAGTTTCGACAGTTAAGTTCAGTTTCGACAGTTAAGTTCAGTTTCGACAGTTAAATTCAGTTTCGACAGTTAAGTTCAGAGATGAGCGGCTGATGTATTTTACATCTAGCACTTTGTGGTTATGTATTTTACGTCATGTATTGGAGATGCTATTAGAATTCCACTCAGGTTAACGTTGTTCGTTGTCTCTCTTGTCCTGCTTCAGCCTCGGCGTCGTACAACTCACCGGAGCTGCTCCAACGACGAAACCCTCCATCACAGCGGAGCAGTACCTCGGGCTCCATCTCCAGACGCCTAAGATCTTCTTCCCCTCCTCCGACAGCCAAGTCAGCCGGAGCATCCTCACCGGCCAACCCAATCACGCTGAGATCGACATGGCTTCGCCAAAGAGGTTGTACACTTGTTGCATCTCTTTTTTACTCTACATGTTATATATATTGTCCACTGAGCACTCGTAGTAACGGGAAATACGATTATTTTATCCTACTATATGACAAGCAGTGAGGTACCAGGCAACTTAGCTATCCGTGATGGACTCTCTTGAACGCCATCATTATTTATCTCTGCGCGTTTGAGCTGTGCATTTGTCGATGGGCCTGGGAGTTGAGCTAGTATGGCAGTGGCCTGGGTCCAAAGTAATAGAAGTAGCACAAAAACATTTTTTTAGTGTAGGATTTTCCTTGCTCAAGCCTGCCTACTAGAATCGCCAGTGCTTGAAAGGAAAAGTGAATGAAAAACATCGGAATTGGAAAGTTTCCTATGGTACTACTTTTCATGAATTTGGTGCAAAGGAATGGAGCAAAGGAAAACTGTAGGATTTGTTCCTTTAGTGTCTCCTTGAAAGAAAAACCGTAGGAATTCTAATTTCCACTTCTCCTCCTTTTCATATTCCTATTCATCAAGCACAAGACTAAGAGATAGTAGCATAATAGCATTATAACCGTACATTTTCTTGTGGTTTGACTTAATCTCACCATGCTTTTTTGCATCCTGTGATCTTCCAATTGTTGTGAATCAAACACCCAGATTGGCAGAAATCCTGTGTTTTTAAATTCTCTGTTTTGCACGTGCATTCCTATCCTATTCCTGTCTATTTCCTATCCCTGCATTGTTAGAATCCTCAAATTCAAACAAGCCCTTACTCAATTACTTCTGTTACAGATATGTGTCAAAGAAAACCTTGTGTGGTTTGTCCTGCTCCTGCGGCGCTGTGTTCCACCCCAGCTCAGCTGCTCCAACGACGGAAGGGTTCACCACAGCAGGGATCCGCTCTCCAGACTGTCTTTCGCCGCCTCAGATCTTCTTCCCCGCCGCCGGCAGCCACGGCAACTGCATTACCATCATCAACTGAGCAGATGACCTTGAGGACTACACGGGTCCGCAAGAGAGGTCGCACTCTTCCGTGTCTGCTTACGTTATGCGTCGCTTAATATGATGACATGCTACATTATCGTCGTGTTCACCTATTAGACTCCGAGTCAGGTCCAAACTAATGCTGAAACTTGAGTTTTTAAATGGTTGTGGGGTACATATTGGGGCAGCAATCAGTACTATCTGTCTACTATCTGGTTAATCTCCGGTGTCTACTATGAGTTTCATGTTGGGTGCAAACAAACATTAAAGGAGCCATTATCTGTATTTTTTAACTAAAGCTATTATCTGCCTGCTATCATTGGTTTTGGGTCTATCCACAGTTTGCTACCATCACTCTGGATTTGTGCATGCACTCCTTACATAATCTCACTATGTTTTATTCCTATGCATGCCAGTTATTGTACACAATGGAACTGATCATGTAGAGCAAAAGAGACGAGCCTTGCGTGGCAATAAAATTTCATGCAGACGTCGTTCCATGGTGGGCGCAAAGGCAGCCCCCCTCCACCCATTTCGGATCGTAATCAAGAGGAAGATAACTGTTCTGAGGGGGATTCAGAAGGAGAAGACCACTCCTATTTACCCCATGAGGTCTTCGCTCTAACTTGGCATGCTGATGTTGGTAATATCATGCATATGGTGCCTTGCATTGCTTACTGTATACATTAAAGATGTCATCTGCTTAGTTTAGACATGCTTTGTGTCAATGCCATCTGTTTAGTTTCTTTATCGTATATGTGAATCATGCAATGCCATCTTGTCTAGCCAGGCATCATATATGTGAATTTTGCAATGCCACCCTGGTTAGCCAGTCATCTTATATGTGAATTATATCATGCCATCATTTTTTATTACGTGTTAAATTTGTCAACAATTTTAGTACATTCAATTACTCTTCCTGTGCATCAGCCATTCGGCACGGTCATGGAAAAATCTGGAGTGGAAACAAGGTCTTCAGAGCAGACAATGCTATCTGACGAAGCGCATGTCTTGCTGGTTACCGATAGCTCCTCAGAGGAGGATTCAGAGACAGATGACCAGTCATATTCCCCCCCCCCGAGGTGCATGCCCTAACTTGGCAGGGTTATGTTGCTCATATCGTGCGTATGGTATCTTGCATTGCTATGTCATTTGCTTAGTTTAGACATGCTTTGTGTGAATGCCACCTGTTTAGTGTCTAATTACCATATATGTGAATTATGCAATGCCATCTTGTTGCAAGACATTATATATGTGAATTATGCAATGTTATCTTGTTGCAAGGCATTATGTATGTGAATTATGCAATGCCATGCTGTTTAGGCAAGCGTCATATATGTGAATTATATCATGCCGTCCTTTTTTTGTATTTCTCATTGCTTTTGTCGACAATGTTTGTATATTCAACTGCTCTTCCTGTGCATCAGCCATTTGAATTGGTGATGGAGAAATCTGGAGTGAAAACAAGGTCTTCAGAGCAGACAATGCTACCTGCTGAAGCAGATATCTTGCTGGTTACAGATAGCTCTTCAGAGGAGGATTCAGAGGCAGATGACCAGTCCTATTATCCCCCTGAGGTGTATGCTCAAACTTGGCAGGGTTATATTACTCATATAATGCATATGTTGTATTGCAATGCTTAGTTTTTACATCATATACACAATATTGAATGCCATCTCCTTAGTTGACACATCATATATGCGATTGCCCTCTGCTCACTTCCTTAGTATATAAATCATATATTTGAATTATGTCATGCCATGATGTTTACATAGACAGCATGTATCTGAATTATGGCATGCCAACCCATTTTCTAAAGACATAATATAGTTATATCATCTCATCCTGTTTACATAGTCATCATATTTTAAATTATGTCATTCTATCCGTGAATTATATCATGCCATCATGTTTCCATCGACGGCATGTTTGTGATTTATGGCATGCCAACCACTTTAATAGACACATCGTATAGTTATATCATGTCATCCTGTTTACATAGTCATCATATTTTGAAGTATGTCATTCTATCCTGTTTAGTTAGCCATCATACATGTGAAATTGTGTCATGCTATCCTGTTTAATTAGCCATCATATATGTGAAATTATGTCCTGCTATTCTGTTTGCTTAGACAACATAAATGTGAATTATTTCATGCCCTGTTTTCTTCCCTACTATCCATTGCACCTGTCTATCTTACAATGTCTGTACATTCAATTACTTTTCTTGTTTATCAGCCATTTCAATTGGAGGGAGTGATGGCAGTATCTGTGGGAGTAAAAACACGGTCTTCAGAAAAGATCGTGCTACCTGTCGATGCAGATAGAACCACGGTTGTACTTGCCCAAGAACCAGCCCCACCACACATAACCCACACTCATGCAGATTGTACCCCTACCCAGTTGGACAGAGAACCAGCTACACCCCTTCTAACCCCAACCCCAGCAGATAGACACCCAGTTCCCGTTGACACAGCACCGTCTCCACCACAGAGCACCCAAACACGAGCAGTTAGTAAGGCAACTGCAGTGCCCAAATCACGAGGACCACCACTCCGAACCCGAAGTCAACGCTTAAAGCAGAAGAAGAATTGTTCTCAGGTCAGGTTCCGTAGCTATGGTTCATACTACTTTGCTCTTGCATCACTGTATTTACTGATACCAACTAATTTCAAATTTGAAGGATGCAATTGAAACTCCAATGGCGCAACAGGTATGTTTTAAACCTGTTTCTTCAACGTGTTTGGCTGTTTGCTGTTGTAACTTGCTCTATGTTGATTTCAGTTTCAATTGAATAAACAGTTATGTTCTCATGCCATGCACATTACAAGTGTTGTTATTGCTGTGTAGTTTCCCACACTTATATTCTGTCTATGCTGCTTTGTCTTAAATAGATATGATTCGAACTGTATCTATCTTGATTTGGCAACATAAACTAGAATGATATAGACCATACAGTGACCATACTACATAGATATATGTTTGTTTCATGCTGTTATCCTGTCCACCTTACTACTGAACTGGTTTACCAAAATGAGTTTCATATACTACATTGTAAACCTGAGATGTGTTTGTTTGTTTCTCTTTTAGAACGCGGATAAAATATTGGAGAAGAGTACCCTGTTATGCAATGGTAAAGGAAGTAATGCAGATAAGGTTCAAGATAGTGAGACATCCCTGTTGGTCTCCAAGAAAGCTGATAAAAACTATATTGAAGACACTGAGACAACCCCAAAGTCCTGTCTTGATGTAGTGTTCGAGTTACTGGCTACCACTGCTGGCACCAGCTCTTCGAACTCGTTGCCTGAATCAGTTCGGCTTCTTGAGTCTCAACTTCAAGTTGAAAGACATCGATCAGATGTTATGCGACAGGAAGCCGAAGGACTGAGGAAGTCCCTGCAGAATTCAGATGCATACTTTCTGGTGCAACAGCAAGCGCTGGAGGACTTAAGCGCCAAACAAGAGAAAGTTAATAAGCTTGCTAAGCATCTTGCCAGCATTATGGGTACCCAGGATATTGTTTCTTGAGCTCTTCTGAAGTGGTTTCAGTTCTGGACTTGTTTTGCTGCGGCGTTTATATGCTGCTGTGTTCCCTATATTTGCACTGGTGGCGAACTTTGATGCCCAGTGGATGTAATATGTGTAATAGCCGTGATAGCCTAGTGTAAGTTGCTTGCTTATTTATTTCCTTGTTGTCTTGTTTATTTGTTTGCTTGTAGTCAGTGCAGTTCTTTTTCTGCGGTTTGCTAGTGGCTGCAATAACCTATTTTTTAAAACTAGGCCACAATAACCATGGGCTAATATTTACTGTAGTGACACTGGGCCTCCTACGGGCCGTAGAAACAGTGGGCCTTCTACGGGCCGTAGAAACAGTGGGCCTTCTACGGGCCGTAGAAACAATGGGCCTTCTACGGGCCGTAGAAACAATGGGCCTTCTACGGGCCGTATCATCAATGGGCCTTATACGGGCCGTATGATCGATTGGCCAAACATGGGCCAAACAGACCGCATTCTGGCCGTAAACGGGCTAGAGTTGGAATCGTCCGTTCATGGGCCGACCATAACGGGCCATCGTTAATAGGCCGTATTTGATGACGCTATGAAAACGGCCCAACGTATTAACGGACCACAAACGGGCCGACTGTAACGACGGGCTGAATTTGGCCCACAAGCAGAAAATGACAGTAACGGGCCGTAAGTAAACGAATGCTGGAAAATAGCCCAAGAATAAATGGGCTCTGAGAAGGCCGAAAGATAACATGGGCTGGAAACGGCCCAACGGAATAACGGGCCGTTAATGGGTATAAAGTGATACACTGTTCATTACGGGCCAGTTTCACCACGGGCCGTTAATGGGTGTAAAGTAATACACTGTTCATTACGGGCCAGTTTCAGCACGGGCCGTTAATAGGCCAAGAGTTACATAGGGCCTCATATGGGCCGAAAGACGTCATGGGCCATACATGGGCCAGAAGTGAAAACGGGCTGGAATCATATTGGATGGCCCAGATGACGCTACTGGGCCTAATTCGAATAGGGCGTAACGGGCCTTGGGTTAGCGGGCTGTAAATGGGCTATATGCGAACAGGCCGTTAACAGGCTTTCCATGGGCCGGCCCGCCAGCTTTTGACCAAGTCAAACGGGCCGGCCTTTTCACAGGAATGGGCCACTGTTGGGCCGTGCCACGTGTCGACGTATCATAGGCGCATTCTGTCCAATGAGTGGATGACATCTGTCCCAGCGATGAGCCGACACGTGTTTCCTCCAGCCAATGATGATTTTACACGTGGAAAATCCCCATTGGTCGGGGCTGTTAACGGGTTATCGGATCCAAAACCCGACCCGATAGCTTAACGGCGTTCCGTTACGGTGGAGCCACGTGTCGGTCACCCTTGGCGAAAGCACTTCTATGACGCGCGATTTATCATCATGGAAGTGGACACTTCCATGATGATAATTTTGGTAATGTCATGGAACACTTCTACGACAGCACAGGTATGACTATCTTGATTCTGTCATAAATTTTTCATGGATGTACATGCATGACAAAAAACGCGACCTACTGTGACAAACACGTATCATCACGGAAGTGTTTTTTTTGTAGTGCCACCGTCTGTCGCCTTGGCCTCCACACCACCGTCGAAAGCCAGGGCCATCGGCCTTTCTGCGGTCGCGCCCCAAAGGCAGGAGGTGGCTGTCGTGGCCGCCACCCCACTGTCGGCCACTGTGGCCATCACCTGCTCCACCACCAGGGCCCAAAGGCGGGAGGTGGCAGTCGTGGTCGCCATCCCACCGTCGGCCGCCGTGGCCGCCATCCCACCTTCGACTGCCGGGGTCATCACCTCCTCCGCCACCATCGCCCAAAGAAGGGAGGTGGAGGTATAGGCCCACACGTGCGTCAGCGACCTTGCGCGCTACATCGAGTTCCTGCGGGAGGTGGAGGAGCGCCTCGTCGAGCACGCAAAGAGTCTTGCCACCACCGTGACCGCAGCACACGCCGCCGCAGAGGCGAGGAATGAGGAGATCTACGAGGAGTCCCGCCGCTTCGAGAGGGGTCGTTTGGAGCGGCAGAGGGCGTTCGAGATGAGCATCGCTGATGGTGCAGCACGGTAGGCACCGGATTGCAGTTGTCCAGCTTGTCGATAGGATCCTCCTCCTCTGCCTCTTACAGAGCGTGCTCAGCAGAGGAGAGGCTGCTGGAAGTAGTATAAAGCCCCTCCGTAGTAGTAGTATTTAGGGGCTATTTTGTTCAGTTCATCTGACTATAGATGTGGTTGAACTATACAACGTACTTAAAATTAGTTAATATATATAGTTGAACTAGTTATTTCAGTACGTGGTTGGCAACAATTGGGGAAAAGTTTGGTCGGTTCAGCTGTCGAGTTGAACTGTTTGTATAAAGAACGACTGCTTAATCTATGAATGAAATCTATGCTTTCTGAGTTTTAGTTGCAAAAATTAGATAGTGCTAGTGTTTTTTAGCTGCAAATTTTGACAAATGGCAGTGTTACAAGGTTAACAAAGGGAAATGGTACTAGATCAACAAATGTCAATCTTTCCAGTTTGACAAATGGCAATATACCCAATATGACAAATGCAAATCTTACCAAATTGTCTGTACGTGGTTGCACACGGGTCATCCGAAAAAATTGTTTGCGTTGAAGGGATGTACAAATCCCGCGTGCCAGATTTTCTCTTGGCTTAGCGGCAAAGGAACCATAGCTCTCGCTTTGCATACCATATACAATCTGAACTGTTTGCGATGAAGGGTTGCACAAATCTTGCACGACAAAAAATTTCCTTGGCTTAGTACGGAAGAACGTAGCTCTCGCTTTGCATACGGGTGTTCTATCTAAAACATTTGCGATGAAGAGCTCCACAAATCCTCCTCGGCACATTTTCCCTTGGCTTACTGGGGAAGCTGACAGTTTGCATACAGGTGTTCTATCTTAAACGTTTGCAATGAGTGTTTTAAATTTAAAAACCATTGATGTTTTTTAAATCGTTTGATAAGTCTGTACATTCAGAGAGAAAAACACAAGTTTGCTCAAACCATATGTTTCATTCAGTCACATTATGACTTTATATTTGTTGGGGAACGTAGTAATTTCAAAAAAATTCCTACGCACGCGCAAGATCATGGTGATGCATAGCAATGAGAGGGGAGAGTGTCGTCCACGTACCCTCGTAGACCGTAAGCGGAAGCGTTATGACAACGCGGTTGATGTAGTCGTACGTCTTCATGATCGACCGATCCTAGTACCGAACGTACGGCACCTCCGCGATCTGCACACGTTCAGCTCGGTGATGTCCCGCGAACTCACGATCCAGTAGAGCTTCGAGGGAGAGTTCCGTCAGCACGACGGCGTGATGAAGGTGATGGTGTTGCTACCGACGCAGGGCTTCGCCTAAGCACCGCTACGATATGACCGAGGTGGATTATGGTGGAGGGGGCACCGCACACGGCTAAAAGATTAATGATCAACTTGTGTGTCTATGGGGTGCCCCCCTCCCCCGTATATAAAGGAGTCGAAGAGGGGGGAGGGCCAGCCCTCTATGGCGCGCCCTGGTGGAGTCCTACTCCCACCGGGAGTAGGATTCCCCTCTTCCCTAGTTGGACTAGGAGAGAAGGAAGGGGGAGAGAGGGAGGAAGGAAAGGGGGGCGCCGCCCCCCTCCTAGTCCAATTTGGACCAAAGGGAGAGGGGGCGCGCGGCCTGCCCTACTCTCCTCTCTCTCTCCAATATGGCCCAATAAGGCCCATACACTTACCGAGGGGTTCCCGTAACCTCCCGGTACTCCGGTAAAATCCTGATTTCACCCGGAACTATTCCGATGTCCAAATATAGGCTTCCAATATATCAATCTTTATGTCTCGACCATTTCGACACTCCTTGTCATGTCCGTGATCATATCTGGGACTCCGAACTACCTTCGGTACATCAAAACACATAACCTCATAATATCGATCGTCACCGAACGTTAAGCGTGCGGACCCTACGGGTTCGAGAACTATGTAGACATGACCGAGACTCATCTTCGGTCAATAACCAATAGCGGAACCTGGATGCTCATATTGGTTCCTACATATTCTACGAAGATCTTTATCGGTCAAACCGCATAACAACATACGTTGTTCCCTTTGTCATCGGTATGTTACTTGCCCGAGATTCGATCGTCGGTATCTCAATACCTAGTTCAATCTCGTTACCGGTAAGTCTCTTTACTCGTTCCGTAATACACTATCCTGCAACTAACTCATTAGTTGCATTGCTTGCAAGGCTTATAGTGATGTGCATTACCGAGAGGGCTCAGAGATACCTCTCCGACAATCGGAGTGACAAATCCTAATCTTGATCTATGCCAACTCAACAAGTACCATCGGAGACACCTGTAGAGCACCTTTATAATCACCCAGTTACGTTGTGACGTTTGGTAGCACACAAAGTGTTCCTCCGGTATTCGGGAGTTGCATAATCTCATAGTCATAGGAACATGTATAAGTCATGAAGAAAGCAATAGCAATATACTAAACGATCAAATGCTAAGCTAACAGAATGGGTCAAGTCAATCACATCATTCTCTAATGATGTGATCCCGTTGATCAAATGACAACTCATGTCTATGGCTAGGAAACTTAACCATCTTTGATTCAACGAGCTAGTCAAGTAGAGGCATACTAGTGACACTTAGTTTGTCTATGTATTCACTCATGTACTAAGTTTCCGGTTAATACAATTCTAGCATGAATAATAAACATTTATCATGATATAAGGAAATATAAGTAACAACTTTATTATTGCCTCTAGGGCATATTTCCTTCAGTCTCCCACTTGCACTAGAGTCAATAATCTAGATTACACAGTAATGATTCTAACACGCATGGAGTCTTGGTGCTGATCATGTTTTACTCGTGAAAGAGGCTTAGTCAATGGGTCTGCAACATTCAGATCCGTATGTATCTTGCAAATCTCTATGTCTCCCTCCTTGACTTGATCGCGGATGGAATTGAAGCGTCTCTTGATGTGCTTGGTTCTCTTGTGAAATCTGGATTCCTTTGCCAAGGCAATTGCACCAGTATTGTCACAAAAGATTTTCATTGGACCCGATGCACTAGGTATGACACCTAGATCGGATATGAACTCCTTCATCCAGACTCGTTCATTTGCTGCTTCCGAAGCAGCTATGTACTCCGCTTCACACGTAGATCCTGCCACGACGTTTTGCTTACAACTGCACAAAGTGACAGCTCCACCTTCAATATAAATACATATCCGGTTTGTGACTTAGAGTCATCCGGATCAGTGTTAAAACTTGCATCGACGTAACCATTTACGACGAGCTCTTTGTCACCTCCATAAACAAGAAACATATCCTTAGTCCTTTTCAGGTATTTCAGGATGTTCTTGACCGTTGTCCAGTGATCCACTCCTGGATTACTTTGGTACCTCCCTGCTAAACTAATAGCAAGGCACACATCAGGTCTGGTACAGAGCATTGCATACATGATAGAGCCTATGGCTGAAGCATAGGGAACACCTTTCATTTTCTCTCTATCTTCTACAGTGGTCGGGCATTGAGTCTGAATCAACTTCACACCTTGTAACACTGGCAAGAACCCTTTCTTTGCTTGATCCATTTTGAACTTCTTCAAAACTTTATCAAGGTATGTGCTTTGTGAAAGTCCAATTAAGCGTCTTGATCTATCTCTATAGATCTTGATGCCCAATATATAAGCAGCTTCACCAAGGTCTTTCATTGAAAAACTCTTATTCAAGTATCCTTTTATGCTATCCAGAAATTCTATATCATTTCCAATCAACAATATGTCATCCACATATAATATTAGAAATGCTACAGAGCTCCCACTCACTTTCTTGTAAATACAGGCTTCTCCAAAAGTCTGTATAAAACCATATGCTTTAATCACACTATCAAAACGTTTATTCCAACTCCGAGATGCTTGCACCAGTCCATAGATGGATCGCTGGAGCTTGCACACTTTGTTAGCACCCATCGATAAAACCTTCAGGTTGCATCATATACAACTCTTCTTCCAGAAATCCATTCAGGAATGCAGTCTTTACATCCATTTGCCAAATTTCATAATCATAAAATGCGGCAATTGCTAACATGATTCGGACGGACTTAAGCATCGCTACGGGTGAGAAAGTCTCATCATAGTCAACTCCTTGAACTTGTCGAAAACCTTTGCAACAAGTCGAGCTTTGTAGACAGTAACATTACCGTCAGCGTCAGTCTTCTTCTTGAAGATCCATTTATTCTCGATGGCTTGCCGATCATCGGGCAAGTCAACCAAAGTCCACACTTTGTTCTCATACATGGATCCCATCTCAGATTTCATGGCCTCAAGCCATTTTGCGGAATCTGGGCTCATCATCGCTTCCTCATAGTTCGTAGGTTCGTCATGGTCAAGTAACATGACCTCCAGAACAGGATTACCGTACCACTCTGGTGCGGATCTTACTCTGGTTGACCTACGAGGTTCAGTAGTAACTTGATCTGAAGTTACATCATCATCATTAGCTTCCTCACTAATTGGTGTAGGAGTCACAGGAACAGTTTCTGTGATGAACTACTTTCCAATAAGGGAGCAGGTACAGTTACCTCATCAAGTTCTACTTTCCTCCCACTCACTTCTTTCGAGAGAAACTCCTTCTCTAGAAAGGATCCATTCTTAGCAACGAATGTCTTGCCTTCGGATCTGTGATAGAAGGTGTACCCAACTGTCTCCTTTGGGTATCCTATGAAGACACATTTCTCCGATTTGGGTTCGAGCTTATCAGGTTGAAGCTTTTTCACATAAGCATCGCAGCCCCAAACTTTAAGAAACGACAACTTTGGTTTCTTGCCAAACCACAGTTCATAAGGCGTCCTCTCAACGGATTTAGATGGTGCCCTATTTAACGTGAATGCAGCTGTCTCTAAAGCATAACCCCAAAACGATAGCGGTAAATCAGTAAGAGACATCATAGATCGCACCATATCTAGTAAAGTACGATTACGACGTTCGGACACACCATTACGCTGTGGTGTTCTGGGTGGCGTGAGTTGCGAAAACTATTCCGCATTGTTTCAAATGAAGACCAAACTCGTAACTCAAATATTCTCCTCCACGATCAGATCGTAGAAACTTTATTTTCTTGTTACGATGATTTTCCACTTCACTCTGAAATTCTTTGAACTTTTCAAATGTTTCAGACTTATGTTTCATCAAGTAGATATACCCATATCTGTTGAAATCATCTGTGAAGGTGAGAAAATAACGATACCCGTCGTGAGCCTCAATATTCATCGGACCACATACATCGGTATGTATGATTTCCAACAAATCTGTTGCTCGCTCCATTGTTCCGGAGAACGGAGTTTTAGTCATCTTGCCCATGAGGCATGGTTCGCAAGTACCAAGTGATTCATAATCAAGTGATTCCAAAAGTCCATCAGAATGGAGCTTCTTCATGCGCTTTACACCAATATGACCCAAACGGCAGTGCCACAAATAAGTTGCACTATCATTATCAACTCTGCATCTTTTGGTTTCAATATTATGAATATGTGTATCACTACTATCGAGATTCAATATAAATAGACCACTCTTCAAGAGTGCATGACCATAAAAGATATTACTCATATAAATAGAACAACCATTATTCTCCGATTTAAATGAATAACCGTCTCGCATCAAACAAGATCCAGATATAATGTTCATGCTCAACGCTAGCACTAAATAACAATTATTCAGGTCTAAAACTAATCCCGAAGGTAGATGTAGAGGTAGCGTTCCGACGGCGATCACATCGACTTTGGAACCATTTCCTACGCGCATCGTCACCTCGTCCTTAGCCAATCTTCGTTTAATCTGTAGCCCCTATTTCGAGTTGCAAATGTGAGCAATAGAACCAGTATCAAATACCCAAGCGCTATTACGAGCATTAGTAAGGTACACATCAATAACATGTATATCACATATACCTTGTTCACTTTGCCATCCTTCTTATCCGCCAAATACTTGGGGCAGTTCCGCTTCCAGTGAGCAGTCCCTTTGCAGTAGAAGCACTCAGTCTCAGGCTTAGGTCCAGACTTGGGCTTCTTCACTTGAGCAACAACTTTCTTGCCGTTCTTCTTGAAGTTCCCCTTCTTCCCTTTACCCTTTTTCTTGAAACTGGTGGTCTTGTTGACCATCAACACTTGACGCTCCTTCTTGATTTCTACCTCCGAAGCCTTTAGCATCGCGAAGAGCTCGGGAATTGTCTTATCCATCCCTTGCATATTATAGTTCATCACGAAGCTCTTGTAGCTTGGTGGCAGTGATTGAAGAATTCTGTCAATGACACTACCATCCGGAAGATTAACTCCCAGTTGAATCAAGTGATTGTTATACCCAGACATTTTGAGTATATGCTCATTGACAGAACTATTCTCCTCCATCTTGCAGCTTTAGAACTTATTGGAGACTTCATATCTCTCAATCCGGGCATTTGCTTGAAATATTAACTTCAACTCCTGGAACATCTCATATGCTCCATGACATTCAAAACGTCGTTGAAGTCCCGGTTCTAAGCCATAAAGCATGGCACACTGAACTATCGAGTAGTCAGCAGCTTTGCTCTGCCAAACGTTCATAACATCTGGCGTTGCTCCTGCAACGGGTTTGGCACCTAGCGGTGCTTCCAGGACGTAATTCTTCTATGCAGCAATGAGGATAATCCTCAAGTTACAGACCCAGTCCGTGTAATTGCTACCATCATATTTCAACTTTGCTTTCTCAAGGAACGCATTAAAATTCAACGGAACAACAGCACGGGCCATCTATCTACAACAACATAGACATGCAAAATACTATCAGGTACTAAGTTCATGATAAATTAAAGTTTAATTAATCAAATTACTTAAGAACTCCCACTTAGATAGACATCCCTCTAACCATCTAAGTGATCACGTGATCCATATAAACTAAACCATGTCCGATCATCACATGAGATGGAGTAGCTTTCAATGGTGAACATCACTATCTTGATCATATATACTATATGATTCACACTCAACCTTTCGTCTCAGTGTTCCGAGGCCATATCTGCATATGCTAGGCTCGTCAAGTTTAACCTGAGTATTCTGCGTGTGCAAAATTGGCTTGCACCCGTTGTATGTGAACGTAGAGCTTATCACACCCGATCATCACGTGGTGTCTCGGCACGACAAACTTTCACAACGGTGCATACTCAGGGAGAACACTTATACCTTGAAATTTAGTGAGAGATGATCTTATAATGCTACCGTCGATCTAAGCAAAATAAGATGCATAAAAGATAAACATCACATGCAATCAGTATAAGTGATATGATATGGCCATCATCATCTTGTGCCTTTGATCTCTATCTCCAAAGCACCGTCATGATCACCATTGTCACCGGCGCGACACCTTGATCTCCATCGTAGCATCGTTGTCATCTCGCCAACTATTGCTTCTACGACTATCGCTACCGCTTGGTGATAAAGTAAAGCAATTACATGGCGATTGCATTTCATACAATAAAGCGACAACCATATGGCTCCTGCCAGTTGCCGATAACTTTGTTACAAAACATGATCATCTCATAAAATAAAATTTAGCATCATGTTTTAACCATATCACATCACAACATGCCCTGCAAAAACAAGTTAGACGTCCTCTACTTTGTTGTTGCAAGTTTTACGTGGCTGCTACGGGCTGAACAAGAACCGTTCTTACCTACGCATCAAAACCACAACGATATTCCGTCAAGTATGTGTTGTTTTAACCTTCACAAGGACCGGGCGTAGCCACACTCGATTCAACTAAAGTTGGAGAAACTGACACCCGCCAGCAACTTGTGTGCGAAGCACGTCAGTAGAACCAGTCTCGCGTAAGCGTACGCGTAATGTCGGTCCGGGCCGCTTCATCCAACAATACCGCCGAATCAAAGTATGACATGCTGGTAAGCAGTATGACTTGTATCGCCCAACTCACTTGTGTTCTACTCGTGCATATAACATCTACGCATAAACCTGGCTCGGATGCCACTGTTGGGGAACGTAGTAATTTCAAAAAAATTCCTACGCACACACAAGATCATGGTGATGCATAGCAACGAGAGGGGAGAGTGTCGTCCATGTACCATCGTAGACCGTAAGCGGAAGCGTTATGACAACGCGGTTAATGTAGTCGTACGTCTTCACGATCGAGTGATCCTAGTACCGAACGTACGGCACCTCCGCAATCTGCACATGTTCAGCTCGATGACGTCCCGCGAACTCACGATCCAGTGGAGCTTCGAGGGAGAGTTCCGTCAGCACGACAGTGTGATGACGGTGATGATGTTGCTACCCACGCAGGGCTTCGCCTAAGCACCGCTACGATATGACCAAGGTGGATTATTGTGGAGGGGGGCACCACACACGGCTAAAAGATCAATGATCAACTTGTGTGTCTATGGGGTGCCCCCCTCCCCCGTATATAAAGGAGTGGAAGAGGGGGGAGGGCCGGCCCTCTATGGCGCGCCCTAGAGGAGTCCTACTCCCACCGGGAGTAGGATTCCTCCCGCCTTCCCTAGTTGGACTAGGAGAGAAGGAAGGGGGAGAGAGGGAGGAAGGAAAGGCCCCCCCCCGCCCCCCTCCTAGTCCAATTTGGACCAAAGGGAGACGGGGCATGCGGCCTGCCCTGGTCTCCTCTCTCTCTCCAATATGGCCCAATAAGGCCCATAACCGGGGGGGTTCCGGTAACCTCCCGGTACTCCGGTAAAATCCCGATTTCACCCGGAACTATTCCAATGTCCAAATATAGGCTTCCAATATATCAATCTTTATGTCTCGACCATTTCGAGACTCCTCGTCATGTCCGTGATCATATCTGGGACTCCGAACTACCTTTGGTACATCAAAACACATAAACTCATAATACCGATCGTCACCGAACGTTAAGCGTGCGGACCCTACGGGTTTGAGAACTATGTAGACATGACCGAGACTCATCTCCGGTCAATAACCAATGGCAGAACCTGGATGCTCATATTGGTTCCTACATATTCTATGAAGATCTTTAATGGTCAAACCGCATAACAACATACGTTGTTCCCTTTGTCATCGGTTTGTTACTTGCCCGAGATTCGATCGTCAGTATCTCAATACCTAGTTCAATCTCGTTACCGGTAAGTCTCTTTACTCGTTCCGTAATACACTATCCCGCAACTAACTCATTAGTTGCATTGCTTGCAAGGCTTATAGTGATGTGCATTACCGAGAGGGCCCAGAGATACCTCTCCGACAATCGGAGTGACAAATCCTAATCTTGATCTATGCCAACTCAACAAGTACCATCGGAGACACCTGTAGAGCACCTTTATAATCACCCAGTTACGTTGTGACGTTTGGTAGCACACAAAGTGTTCCTCCGGTATTCGGGAGTTGCATAATCTCAGAGTCATAGGAACATGTATAAGTCATGAAGAAAGAAATAAAAATGTACTAAACAATCAAATGCTAAGCTAACGGAATGGGTCAAGTTAATCACATCATTCTCTAATGATGTGATCCCGTTGATCAAATGACAACCCATGTCTATGGCTAGGAAACTTAACCATCTTTGATTCAACGAGCTAGTCAAGTAGAGGCATAGTAGTGACACTTAGTTTGTCTATGTATTCACACATGTACTAAGTTTCCGGTTAATACAATTCTAGCATGAATAATAAACATTTATTATGATATAAGGAAATATAAATAACAACTTTATTATTGCCTCTAGGGCATATTTCCTTCCATGTTCATATGATCGAGGTACAGTATTAAACCCAAAAAAACTAATTCTGGCGGCGGCGGAGGTGGGGTGCCGCACCTGCATTGTCGTTGTCGTCCTTTGGGACGCCGTCGTTGAAGTTTTCAAGGCAGCACAGAATGTTCTTCACTTGGAAATCAAACATCATGTCGTCGCGCGATCGACGTGCGAGGCATAGGAGGATGGCAACTCACGGTGCTGCGAGGTGGTGGTCGACAGTGGTGTCCCATGACGCTGAGGGGGGTGTGCATGGGCACGGGCGCGGCGGGTGCAGGCAAACGCACGGGGACCGGTGCCGCGGTTGCAGGGGCATGCACGGGCACGGGCGCTTGCGTTGGTATGTACACGAGCTCGCGTTGGTCCGCGAGGACCTCGCTGACACCCACGGCTTCCAGCTTTGCGATAGTGCTTGGCGACCTGCCCGTCAATGCTATGGGGATGGTCACTAGCACGGGCGCGGGGATGGGAGCTGGGACGGGCGTGGGGGTAGCAACCGCCGCGGCCGCTGGTTCAGGGCCATGTCCATGAGGCCCCATTCCTCATTTTCTATCTCGTCTGACTCGGAGTCGACTTCACCAAACTGGAAGAATAGTGGCAGATAATCCTTCTGCGCCATGGCATTGGTGGAGGTCTGCGGGAGGGGAATGGGAGGCGAACAGTAAGGCTGCCCGTATTAAGCAATGGCTCGGGCGCCATTAATGGAGAGGATGCGAGCAAGGCGGGTAACCATGGAAGTCAAAGGGCTCGCTTCCCAGTGAGCCTGCGCAGTGTACAGCTCGCATGCTTCTCGGTGAGCCTGCGCATTGGAGGACAGCTTGCATGTCTCCCGGTCAGCCTGCACAGTGGACTGCGCCGGCACGCCTCCTGTCTATTCAAGCAGCTGTCCACATGACACCTCCTGGCCATTAAAAGTGTGATGCGTGGCGTCACGTGAATGGTTAACAGAACGCCCACGATTTAAATTATACAAACATTTGAGATGATAAGGTGGCGGCTATTTATTTTAAAATGCCTTTGTTGGCTATTGATTCGAGTGCGCCTTCTCTCAAATTGGACATGAAAAATACTACAGCATGTCGGGTGCCATTCCATGATAGCATGCTAAGTTTCATGAAATTCAGACGAGTTCTGGATTTACTAGAATTTAAAAACAAAGTATCTCAACGTTTTGTAGGCAAGCAACGGTGCCCTGGTGTTTGAAATTCATTACCATTTCTTGCATGGTGCATGTAGTTCAAATTTGAATTATGCACATAAAATACCTAGAAAACTCAGTTAATGTATAGAAATGTCCAAACGAACCCCGAAAAATTCCAAATTTTAACATGACACTCCTGTTGCTCTATGTTGCCACTAGGATAAAATTTGAAAGCAATAGGAGGCAACGAATATCGTTTCATCCACGAAAGAGGCATATTCCCTACCGGAACCATGAGGCTTGTTGTGAGAAGCTTATACCCAAACTGGCCCCAAATGGGACAATGTTTTTACCACAACATGCTGATGTGGTTCCATGATAGCATGCCAAGTTTCAAGAATTTTAGACGATTTTTGGATTTACTAGAATTTTAAAACCATGTATCTCAATGTTTGCGGCCAAGCGACAGTATCGAGGTGTTTGACATTCATTCACATTTCTTGCATGGGACCTAAGCATTCAACCAAGGACACACATTTGATTTTTCAACCCATTTATATGCACTGGAGCATGTGCCTATAGTTCAAATTTGAATTATGCACATAAATGCATAGAAAACTCAGTTAATGTATAAAAATGTGCAAACAAACCCCGAAAAAAACCAAAACATGACACAACACTCCTGTTGTTCTACGTTGACACTAGAAAAAATTTGAACGCAAGAAGAGGCAACGAATATTGTTTTGTCCACAAAGGTGACATGTTCCCTACTGGAACCATGAGGCTTGTTGTGACAAGCTCTGGTTTGTGAGAAGCTTATACCCAAACCTGCCCCAAATGGGACAATTTTTTCACCACAGCATGTTGATGCCGTTCCATGGTAGCATGCCAAGTTTCATAAATTTCAAACGAGTTTCGGATTTACTTGAATTTTAAAACCATTTATCTCAATGTTTGCGGCCAAGCGACGGTGCTGAGGTGTTTGACATTCATTCCCATTTCTTGCATGGGACCTAAGGATGCAACCAAGGACACACATTTGATTTTTCAACCCATTTTTATGCACTGGAGCGTGTGCATGTAGTTCAAATTTGAATTATGCACATAAATGCATAGAAAACTCAGTTAATGTATAAAAATATCCAAACAAACCCCGGAAAATTCCAAAATTTAACACTACTCTCCTGTTGTTCTATGTTGACACCAGAAAAAATTTGAAAGCAAGAAGAGGCAACGAATATCGTTTCGTCCACAAAGGTGACACGTTCCCTACCGGAACCATAAGGCTTGTTGTGAGAAGCTCTGGTTTGTGAGAAGCTTATACCAAAACCTGCCCCAGATGGGACGATTTTTTTTACCACAACATGTTGATGCCATTGATAGCATGCCAAGTTTCATGAATTTCAGACAATTTTTGGGTTTGCTAGAATTTTAAAACCATGTATCTGAATGTTTGCGGCCAAGTGACGCTGCCGAGGTGTTTGACATTCATTCCCATTTCTTGCATGGGACCTAAGCATGCAACCAAGGACACACATTTGATTTTTCAACCTATTTGATGCACTGGAGCATGTGCCTATAGTTCAAAATTGAACTATGCACATAAATGCCTAGAAAACTCAGTTAATGTATAAAAATGTCCAAACAAACCCCGAAAAATTCCAAATTTTAACACGACACTCGTATTGTTCTATGTTGACACCAGAAGAAAATTGAAAGCAAGAAGAGGCAACGAATATCGTTTCGTCAGCTCTGTTTTGTGAGAAGCTTATACCTGTCCCAAATGGGACAATTTTTTTACCACAACATGCTGATGCCATTCCATGATAGCATGCCGAGGTTCATGAATTTCTGACGAGTTTTGGATTTACTAGAATTTCAAAACCAAGTATCTCAACGTTTTCCGGCGAGCCACAGTGCCGAGGTGTTTGAAATTGATCACCATTTCTTGCATGGGACATAAGCATCAACCCATGGGCACATATATGATTTTACAACTCATTTGGTGCACTGGAGCATGTGCATGTAGTTTAATTTTGAATTGTGCACTTGAAATGCCTAGAAAACCAAGTTAATGTATAAAAATGTGCAAACGAACCATGAATAATTCCAATATTTTCACAACACACCTATAGTTGCATGTTCACTACAGATAAAAGTTCTAGCAATTCAAACACCCTCCTTTGCCGTTGTGACCAAATTATGTATTTCAAATCAAGACGAAAAATCAAGTAGACCTCACACAGTTTATTATCACCAACCGTGTGAGATGCAGTACAAAATATCTTGGAGCACCGTTGGAGTAGTACGTATAAGGCTTGCGCGAGAAGGTGCATCGGCTACAGTCCACAGCTGGCGCGTCAAGGACACTAGCTTGCTCCGCAAATGTAATTTCACTGTTCAATTGTCGCCAGTGAAAGATGGGGACGTGGACCCACGTCGCGAGGGCCACTTCGGCGGCCCACTCAGGTGAGAGCGCAGTCACAGCCGCCATGCGCGTGGTTAAGAGCTGCATGAGTGCGGCCGCAATCTACGACTGGGTGGCCAAGGCAGCCCAAACGACCGCTGTTGCTGCTCTGGTGGCGGTAGCAACATCTGTGTCGGGGATAGCAACTGGTGTGAGAGGCACAACAGTTGTTCGTTCCGTAGCGGCAGCCTTAGCCCTAATGGAGGCCGCCCACGACCATGTCCAGGCCGCCCACGCCCACTCATGGCGTTCACCGCACAAATCGAACGAAGCTTCTCCAACAACAGTCGGCAACCCACAACCGAAGAGTTGGCAATCGCCGAGAGCGTTCAAGCAGTCGTCCCTTCCTTTGCGGCATACCTTGCCACGACGGAGCCCGTCCAAGCCCAGATCATGGCCTCCCACGCCCAGCTCGTGGCGGCCTTTTCCACAGAGAGGGCGGATGCGTATGGTGAGATGCTTGCCGAGTATGGTGCGATGGATGCGATGGAGCCCCCTCCCTAGGAGATCGTCGGGCGCGAGCTGGACATGGAGGAGGCGGCGGAGATCGACGAGCGCCAGCCGGAGTAGTACTCTTTGTTTAATTTAGAGCGCTGGTCTTTAATTTGTTAGAGTAATGTTTAGGTCAGCTAGCTCTTTTTAATTGCTGAACTTGCTCGGTTAAGAAGTGTGGGTGTGCTGTAGGCTCCTTTGTGTACCCAAATTATGCAATGACGTGGATGACCACTGTAACTAGGGATATTCGGACCAAAATTTGCACATTCAAACTCATCACACATGGGGTAAGCTATATGAATTGTTTGTGGTGTTCACATATCATACACAGTGCTGAATAAGGGACCGTGTCTGATGACACTTTGCGCGCCAGTTTTTTTGCTGCACCGATCCAAAATTTTCGGCTTCCGCGGAAATATCTACCTCCCCACCCCTCCCCCTTACCAAAAGCCACATTTCCCCTATTTACAAGTTCAAACCTTCACTCCTTGCTTGCAGTGCCGCGTCCTCGCCGACGACCCTCCTTCACGCTGCTCGGCCTCGTTGATCCAGGCAGGTAATCCACACCCAATCCCCATCCTCCTCTTCCTTCTACATCCCACATGCCACGACCACCGGCACGACACCTTCCACCCAAATCACCGACCCCTACCCCAAATAAGTGCCGCCCTAAGCCATGGTGCACGCAATATAGCCAGGAGTTGAAGGAGCATTTGGCAGCCGAGAAGCAGATCACAGCCGCACACGCGGATGAGGTTGCGATGCTGCCATTCGTGCCAACCCCCAGATCTTGGAGGAGCACCTCGCTGTCGAGGCCACCATCGACGCCTCACGCTATCAGATTCAGGGCTTCGTAGACCCAAGAAAGGTTCGAACTCTGGGGCGTGTGCGAAGGACTAAATCTATCCAGCCTACCAGCCCGTCGCCCCATGGCCTAGCTCAATTCACATGAACAAGGAATAAGATGAACGCGGTAGTTTACCTAGGTTCGGGCCACCTTGCGGTGTAAGACCCTACTCCTGCTTTGTGGTGGATTGGCCTCACGAGGGACTGAGGATGAACTAGTACAAGGGATGAACAACCTCATGAGGTCTATGGGTGAGGAAATGAGTCGACCTCTTCTACGGTGGTGGCTAACCTATACTTATGGTGGCCTCGGTCCTCTTCCCCCAAAACGTAGGTGGGAAGGGATCCCATAGTGGCCAATTTGAAAGGGGACAAGTAATACAACTTATCCTGAAGAAAAGTGGTCTTCGCCTGCAAAGCTTCTGGTCATGACGCAGCGGTGGGCTCGGTGATGACAGCCATCATGTCGTGCTGCGGTCTTGGTCTCGTTGCACCGGAATGGAAACCTTTGCCAGATTCCTCAGGAACCCATGCTTGCCCTTGCCTCCTTAGCGCCAAAGAGGAAACTACCTTCTTTGCGCCCACTGGCGCCCACCTACCTTGGTCATCATGGCTTGCGTCATGGTAGCCTCATGAGGTTGGGTACCTGCATAGAAATCTCCACTCCTCGAGAGGCCGCCTGGGGAGGCCGCTCCCTCAGGATGTCTTGGTGTCGTCTGCCTCACGAGGGTCTTGTCTTGGCGGTCTTGTAGCTAGATGGGTCGTACCAGGCTGTTTATGGAGCCACACCATGGGCCGCAGGCAGGCAAGTCTGGGTACCCTGATTCCCAGAATGCCGACAGCAGCCCCGGGCCCAAGGCGTGCTCGGACTTGGCTTTGAGGCGAAGCCAAGAGGCAAGGGTGAATCGCCGTGGGGCCCAATCGCCTGCGGGCCAGGCTGACGCATGGCACTTGACGGGACGTGGGCGTCTCTGCTTCCCCATGCTGCCCCGGCAACTGCTCGAACCTGACAACTGCCTGGTGCATGCAGCGGGGCCATCATTACTTGGAGCGTGGGAGGCCGCCGGTTAGCCTTCCTCCGGCTATAAATGGGGGAGGGGCGGAGCCCCCAGCCCATCTTCATCTTCTTGCTACTCGCTCCTTCTACTTCTTTGTCACGCCGTCATCTCGCCAGGGCATCCGTGGCGCCAGTGGGGAGGTCCTCCGCCGCGGAGAAGGGAAAAACCCCGCAGGTAGAACCGGAGTTGCTTCCGCCAAAGAAAAGACACGGTTTCCCCCACGAGGCAACCATAGTGCCCACGGTAGTGTGACCCTGGCACAAACGCGCCCCACCTGGTTTCCCTGTCAGCGCACATGTTCGTGCACATAGCCCCGCCCGCGGGAGTAGCCGCGGAAGTCACAGGGGACGGAGTCATGGGGGAGAACAAGCGATGGCCGTGCGACCACCTCGCCCGCAAGCCCATGAGGGCGGCATGACCCGCGAGTTCGTGGTGTGGACGGCAATTCAGCCAAGCGCGTGGATCCGGCTCCCGCGGTCCCTGGCGGGGGAGATACCATCGAAGGGGCCCGTCAAGTTGTGGCTGCAGCATGACGCTTGCTGCAGCCAAGCTTCAGAGGTGGAGGTCGAGGACGTCTACTCCGGCAACGTCTTCATGACCCAGGGATGGGGCGCGATCGCCCGCGCCTGCAACTCGGAGGGGAGGCACGCCATCCACTTCGAGTACGACGGGGCGTCGACGCTCTTCTTCAAAGTCTTCAGAGAGGATGGCTGACGTCTGGAGTGCTGCCCCAGGGGAGGCAATCGAGACGGCGACCCCCCTTTAGATCGGCGAGGCGGCGAGGCCCCTGGTGGTGAACTTGCCCTTGGCCTTGTCCATGATTCCTCCAGCAATAGCGGCGCTTCCTCTGAACCAAGCTCAAGCGACGACAACTGCTATGAGCCATCGCATCGCTGCGCTCGGCCTTAGGGGAGGAATGGCGCCGGTCAGGCGTCGTGGGTGACGCTGCCTGGGTTGCGATCCTGGGGAAGTCCTTTCCTTTTGTTTCATTCCTGCGCAAAAATCATGAAGGGCCCCGCGGGGTGTGTAAAGATCGTGACACTTTTGCCTTAATGTTAGCATCCCCAACTTATGTTGTGTTTGCGTCTCTCGCTTGGGCATGGTTCCCCCCTTTTATTCTCGCAGTAGCTTAGTGCTCTACACCGACAGTACCCAGTCCCCAGGCAAGCTTCGGTCGTCGCTGGTATGCCAAGTCGCAATGCCGTGGTCAAGGCCAGGAGGTGAGCGGCCCGAGGTCCGGTAAGAGCCCCCGAGGCGCGATGCTCAGGAGGTCCCCTTTGGTGCGCAAGCGGCTCCCGAAGGACTGAAAGGGGAGTTTCCTTGCCCGAGCGAAATTGCAAGAGACGAAACGCCGATTATGGGGTTCACGCCTGGGTGTGCGAGGCGACTTATCTTGGCGAGCCTGCGGTGGTTTCCTTGCCACGAGGGCGAGCTTCTTGTGCAACGTCAGGCAGCGCCTTTCTCCTGATGCCCCCCCCGCAGGGCTCCTACCGACTCCCTCTCTCCCACTCGTCAGGGTGCTCTACGTCCTTGGGACCCGGCTCTCGAGCGAGGCTCAGCCGCCGCTGGTCTGCTAGGTCATGATGCCGTGGTCAAGGCCAGGGGTGAGGGCTCGAGAGCCGGTAGGAGCCCCTGAGGCACGGTGCTCAAGGGCCCCCTTTTACATGGAAGCGACTTTTGCGAGAAAAGAGTGGCTGGCTCCGAGGGGGTACCTAGGAGGGGTTGTGCCCCACGGCATGCAGTGCGACATCACCACGAGGTGTTGGCGAAGCCGCTCGTGGTCCTGCCTCCGGAGGTTCCTGCGAGTTAGTCACAAAACACAAAAAGGCAGCCGCGCTTGCTATCCTGCCCATGGCCTTTCCCCGAGAAGATGAAGGCACTAAGGACTTGGTGAGCTGACGTGCATGGGGCCGGCCGTGAGCCAGAGCTCGGTCTCTTAGGTTTATCAGCGCTGCAGGGACGGACCCGAGCACAGACGTCGTGTCAGCCCTGGCGGGATGAGCAAGAGGCGGGTCTGCAATGCGCGGGGATCGTGAAAGTCAACTCCATAGATGACAGGTCTACAGGCGTAATGTCAACAACCATAATAACTTGAGCATGCACAACTGGTCCGGATTACATGAATCAAAATGACGCAGTTGTGAGGGCGGGCCCTAGCAGCCTGAGGATGATGCAGCCCGAGGGGCACCCTCGGTTGAACAACCCAAAAGGTCACTTGGCACCATCGTCGTAGAAGTGTTGGAGCAGCTGAAGATGCGCACTGCAGAGATCGCTCCTCACGGGCCGACCAGCTACTGAGGCCCGGGAGGCTCTGGAGGTCCAGAGGGCTCGCGAGGGTCCAGCGCCTCCTCCGCCAGGACCGCCTCACGCCTGCCCTTGTGAGCTGCCTATGCATGCTGCGTGAAGCGCTGGTACGAGGCGGGCACGTTCAGCAGGCCGAACGGCATGCAGATGTAGCCGTAGGGGTAGCCCTCGCTCCGACCAACGCGGGATGGCCAGGAGAGGTCCTGTGAAGCAACCCTGTTGAGGCCTGGAATGTTGACGCAGACGCGCAGCTCGCCACCCACGTCAGGCACCGTGGCTGCACCCGGTGGTGCGGGGCGACACTCACCACGCATGGCTCGCGCCTCCTGAAGCTCCTCGATTTCCTTGGTAATGAACTGCTGAGCGCCTGGCGCCTTGCTCACGGAGGCGTGCGTCAAAGCACACCCCCACGTGGTGCCTGAACACCTTCCTTGTCACGCTGGTCAGGTCAGAGGCCCTCCAGATGAGAGCCCCCGAGCCCATCCTGAGGGGGGCGCTATCCTAGATCTAGGTTTTTACCTTTACTAGTGTGGATGTGGTTTGTAGTTATCCCTCGCATCCATATCTCCTCATATCTAGGGTTTGAATTATGTCTCGCTCGAATGGAATGCCTAGCACGCTGCCTAGTATATTCTTCGGACCTACTAGCTCATTTTATATGTTTCCTTCATTCGAAACATTTCTCAAAGTATGCATCTAATTCTTCATCAAAATGTTTTTTTTTGGAAAAATATTCGTTGTGAGCATTTGTAAACCTGTTCCCATTTTTTCCTCGTATATATTCCAATTCACAGGTGTATGCATTCTGTTGAAGATTCTGCTCGACCAATGAGCATGGCAGATGAAGATGAGGTAATCATGGGCACAGCTGATGAATCAAAGGCTCCAAATGCCATGGGACCAACAGTAGGCCCATCAACTAACAAAAGGAAGAGATCCGAACCAAATGAGAACGAGCAAGAAGCAGATGCACCGAAGAAAAAGAAAGGAGGCAGGCAACCCTATGCAAATTCGGCTGAGTATATCTCACATGATGACTATAAAACTATTCCAGGCGAGACCAAAAGAGAAAGAGATAAGCGTTTGCAAAAGATTCGACGCCACTGGGTGCGCAAATGGTTTCACTATAAAATGGTTCACCCTCAGTTTGCTAAGAACTTTGCTTTCCATCCTCCGTGGGGTGACTGCCGTGAGATTGGACTCCTTCGTCCACGAGATCCTCAGGAGAGACCACTGCCACCTGCAAATGCTGACAAGTCATCTCTTCGCACTCCCGAATCATATCCTAATGAGCTGGCCAAGCGACGAAAGAATGCTGAAAAGAGAGCCAAGAAGGCTGAGAAAGAACAAGCTCGCAAGGAGGAAAATCGCCACCTTACCAAGTCAGATGTTGAAAAGAAGAAGGCTGAAGGAAAAACAAAACACCGCTCTGAGCTTAAGCATGATCCCAATTCTGCTGCTTTGAAGAAAAAGAGCGCACCAAAGAAGAGACCAGCTGCACCAGTTGGTAGGAATGATGAAAATGAATCCTCCAATCAAGATGATCCTCCAGTCACAAGAGAAGAAGTTGATGCAACTCTTTCTGAGCAAGTGAACATCACTACTTCCACCATACTGCCTGATCTTCGAGCAAGTGCAGTTCCAATAGCACCTCCGAATTTCCCTCAACACTTCGAAAAGAACTTTAGATGTTGGTCCTTCTGCAGTAAATACAATTTCTGTCCGTTGAAGATGAGCTCAAATATCCATATCCTCGTGAGCAACTGCCTTTATTCCCTATAGGCGTTGGCGTCAAAGGGCCACTTTTCAATCAGAAGACTCATCCTCGTTTCTTTCAAGAGAGTCCATATAGCAAGCCTAGCACTTCTGAATCCCCTCGGTTCTAGACTCAAGAACAGGCGACCTATTACTCTTGGATCCTATATGACATCCGCAAGATATTTCCTCATGAGTTCCCAGATATCGCTGCTATGAAGAACATTCGCTGCTTTCATCAAGAATTGCAAGATATCAAAGATTTTGGCCTGACACATGTCTTTGCATTTCAGCATCCGTGGAACAGAGAGATTATACTTCAGTTCTATGCCACACTGTACATCTCTTGCGATGAATCTGATAGTACCGAATGGATCATGGAATGGATGACCGAAGGAAAATGCATAAAATGCTCTGCAATGGATTTTGTCTCTTACTTTCATTTCCCTCGGTTCGAGCATAGAAAGACTAAAATCTGAGTTCACAATATTGATGCCATCTCCGATGAAGATTTTCGTTGCACCATGGTCCAAGAGAAAATTCATGACTACAATGGTCCTCCCATGCCCAAGCATTTGACTTTTGACAATCAGACTTATATCACATACTTACATATACCATCTGTCCTCTGGCCGGGATGAACGCTGAAAATGCTATATCTGATGTTCTTTGAAACACCATTCATGCCATCTCCCAAGGATACATCTTTGATGTGACATGTTTCTGCGCATCCTGATGGATTCTGCTCAGCATCCGAAAACCATCAAAGTTTTTGCACCTTGGATTCAGAAGGTGGTTGATTATTCAATGAAAAACGAATATTTGGCAAAAGTCAGTCACAAAAGCTTCATTCCTCCCGTGTGTGATAAGTCATGGAAGATTTTTCTTTCGGGCAAAGCACCATGTCAAGCCCTCCAGATTGTCATACTACATTCGATGGGCCACGGCTACCTTAGCACGATCGCCAACCAAATACCCAACCTCCTTCACACCTTGAAGTGAGCTTGCGTACTCAACTGCTGTTGTTGAAGCATATGGCTGAGGATCGCCGAGAGAAAGAACATATGGTTGCTGAACTGAATGCCATCAACAACCATATGTAAGTTGTTGACATGATCATGGCTGAGAATAAGAAGCGCCTATGGAAATTGCTTCGAAAGTTCTTCTCCAATAAACAACTTAGGAACTCAGATCTTAAAGAACTCTATGAGTATATTGATTAACGTTTCTCTGCCGAAGATTTTCAAGATCGTGTCACTCCACCTCTACCAGCTCATGAGCCTATAGCTTATTTACTTCGGTTTCAGCTGCGCAAGTTGCTCAACAAATCAGAAGCTACCTCTCCAACTGAGAAACGAGCTGAAGGAAATGTGTTGTCTCGCAAGATTCAACAAGCTGATCCCAATGTGCCTTCATCCCCTCAGCTCTAAGCCAGCCTAGAAGGAACATCTGCTGCTGCGGACGATGAAGATATTCCAGCTACCTCTGAATCAGAAACCTCTTCGGCCAGTTCTTCTGGAGATGCCTCAGAGTGAATCAAGTTCACCCCTTTTGCACTCATGTTCTTTGTCACCTTTTTGACACTAGTTGACAAAAGGCGGGAGAATTACATCAAGTTTTTGATAGATTTGCTCTAATAGATTTGTTCTGTGTTTATTTGGTCTGTTTTTACGAGACTTTTTGAGCTCTATGCCTTAAAGACTATATGTGCTCTGTTGTAAAAACTTCTGATATGTGATGAAATATTAATAACCCTGCCTGTTGCACTATTTCTCTCGAAGTATTTGTTTTGCAGGTGTAATTATTACCAAAATTTATGGATGATTGCACTACATTCTTGATGGATTATATATCATCAGTGCGAATCATTACCTCGATTGATTGAAAAATCCTCCACATACTTCAATGAATTGCAGAAAATTTCATATCGTATTTCTGACCCTGCGTACATCTAGGGGGTATATTTCATCATCAAGCCAAGTAACGTAAGTTCACTCTTGTTCGATTTACATTCACTTATCTATATTCACTTCGATGATTATCTGTTTTGTAAACATCCGTCCAAAAATGGGGAGATTGGTGGTGCAATGATAGGCCCCTTATGTTTTGGAGTTTGTTGACATAAACAGTTTGGGACTTATGTGTTTGCTAGTGCACACAGAGTAACAGGTCCCTGGTGTATCGAGGAGATTGATGCAAACGACGAAGATAATCTCCCTGCCTTGTAGCGAAGGTTATCACCGAAGATGATGCTAACAAGAGTGACCCCTAAAAATTGCTGAAGTGAAGCAACTGGTTCGGTGTCTGTCCGAAGAAAATGACTACGTCCGAGGAGAATGAAGACGAAGTGAAGACGTAGGATTTTTTTCGTTATTCTTCTTCTTTCACTGAGTCATAGGACCACCGTACTATTAAGAGGGGTGTAGCGTTCGAAACTTTGATTCTCTGATGCTAAACCCAAATCCTATGAAAGTTGTGAGAGAAATCTCTTTGTGTTCTGAGCAACTACTTGCCAGCAAGAGACTGTGATCTTCTTTGCTGCGAGAGATTTGTCTCAGACCGAGGAGTTAGCATTGCTTATTCCTCATGTAATGTTACCGTTGCTCCAAATCCGACTATTGTGAACGTGTTGGTTGGCCATTGGCTGGACCGCGTGTCCAAAATGGTCATTTCCCATCTAGGAAGGTTGCGGCTATAAATAGCCACCCTGCGCCAGCTTTGTCAGGTGGCTGCTCCGTTTGATTCTGAGAAGATTGTTGAGCAACCCACTCTCTGAGTGATTTGATTTTAAAACCCACCGAGAGAAAAACCCTAGAGCCGAAGAATTAGATAGTGCTTCAGCATCACTGGAATCTAAGTTTAGTACGTTCCGCCTATTACTCTTGAGAGCTGCAAACTCTCTACATGGTTAGGTGTCAATTTCTTCAAAGACCAAGAGTGATTGTGCTTCTCGAAGAAGAAGTCTGTGAAGGTTTGGAGATCACCTTCAAGTATCTACCACGAGTAATGGGCAACGATTGACGAATCAATTGTCGAGGAGAATAGGGTGAAGAGAGTTTATCATCCGTGTTAAGTCACGGCCCCTCCAACCAGACGTAGTCCTTGTGCAGAAAGACGAACTGGTCGAACAAATACCTTGTCGCCATCGAGCATCTTCGGTTATCTCTGTTACCCATGTTTACCTTCGATGCATTTTCATTCGTGTGATTTGTATCAATTCATGATTTAATTTCCTTTCGGTACTCTGTTCTTAGTTCGTTGTAGTTTCTTTTTTTATTATTCCCGCTGTTGGGTTCTGAGAGTTTTGAGTTTTCCTAAGAAAATTTAAAACTCCCATTCACCCCCCTCTGGTAGACATACTTCATTCCTACAATATGGCACAAGACGATTCGTGCCCCTTGGAGATATTGCGAAGATGGTGTGTTTCTTGCGTTTCATTTCCGGTGGATTTGATTCATAGGATCGCTGTACTATTAAGAGGGGGCCACTTCGGAAAGGTTTGGGTGCAATCAAGACGTACACGGTCTTTTTGCACCCTATTTCCTTCCCGACTTTGGAGCTTGTCCTCCCTTGTGCATGGACCTTCTTGAGGCACATAAGCGGTACTACCGCACTTCAGTACTACTAGGACTTTCGCCTATTTTTAGTGCTCTGTAAATGAGTGGTAGTAGGGTGGTAGTTCAGCGCGGTAGTACCGCTCCGGCGGTACTGCGGCCCTGGATACCGCCCCACTACCACAGATTCACTGGGCATCTAACAGTTAAGCGGAAGTACCACCCCGGCGGAACTACCGCTGTGAGTACCACTTATTTTTAGTCCTCTGGACTGCTCTGTCCTTCCGGCGGAAGTAGAGCGGCAGTAGCCAGTGGTAGTACCGCTCCATGCGGCACTAACGCGATGTCCTCCTTTACTACTTACATTTACTTTCTGCAAGCTGTATTTTTGTTGTATCCTTTACTTGCTTGTGTTGTTGTTGCTAGCATCATATAGGTTGCTCACCTAGTTGCACATCTAGTCAACCTATTTGTTGCTAAACCTAATTTGTTAAGAAAAGCTAAAAATTGGAGTTGCCTATTCACCCCCCCTCTAGTTAACCTTATCGATCCTTTCATATCCATTATCATCTCGATCTCCTCTTTCTCTTAATCTTCATATCAGGATCCTGGATTCACCAATATTCGTTCAACTTCATCCTTTGGTATTTGTAGATGGATTTCAGCTAGTTGGTTTAATTCCTGGTCTTCATTATCACGAGCTTCCTCTTCATACGACTTACTTAATACAGAGGAAACTGGGAACTTTATCATTTCATCTCCCCACTTCATGGAGATGGATTTCTTCTTTATGTAGGCTCCTACAAAATTCAAAACGGAGGTTCCAAAAACAATAGGACAATATTTCTCCTCAGAGATCATTAGTACATAAATATCAATGGGATAAATAAGAGAGCCTATTATTATGTTGACATCTTTAAGGATGCCACTGGGTTTCCTTTCGGTTTTATCTGTAAGCTTGATAATAACGTCAGTAGGCTTAAGGGTGCAAGGAGCAATGGCATCATAAGTTTTGGTGTGTAGACTATAAGGAATAATATTAACTGGTGAACCGGGGTCACATAGCCCGAAATATGCGTTACATCCAAAGGCACAATATAAAATTTGCTTACCTACATTTTTACCTTCGGTGCACCCTTTGAGATAAGAAGTGGCATCCCTATCCAAATAGACCTCTTTATTCACCACTGGTATAGGTGTACCAAGTTCTTTTATTATATTGACATAGGTCCCACATTGTTCCATCTTGACTTTCTTCTTTTCCTTTTCTGAGGGTGTTCCTTCTAGCTTTTTACCATTGGGCGTGCAATAGGCTTATTTCTGCCTTTCAGGTGGAGTAGTCTTTTTCTTTATAGCTTCCACCATGCGAATAGCTTTAGAATCCCTGCTGAATTTTAAGTACTTCATCTCTAGCAAGTTCAAAAACTTAGAAAAACCTTTCAGAACATGCAGCATGGGGCCAGTTCCAATATTTAGCTCACGACATAAGTCTTTTACTTTAGAAGTTCTAAGGAAAGATTTTATACTATCATAAGCAGGATCAACTTTATTCTTTTCCTTCGAACAAAGGTACCAATTCTCAGCATTGTACCTCATCCTATTGTTGGAGAACTCAGTAATTTCAAAAAAAATCCTACGCACATGCAAGATCCATCTAGGTGATGCATAGCAACGAGAGGGGAGAGTGTTGTGTACGTACCCTTGTAGACCGAAAGCGGAAGCGTTATGACAACGCGGTTGATGTAGTCGTACATCTTCACGATCCGACCGATCCTAGCACCGAAGGTACGGCACCTCCGCGATCTGCACACGTTCAGCTCGGTGACGTTCCACGAACTCTAGATCCAGCTGAGGTCGAGGGAGAGTTTCGTCAGCACGACGGCGTGATGACGGTGATGATGAAGTTACCAACGCAGGGCTTCGCCTAAGCACTACAACGATATGACCGAGGTGGAAATCTGTGGAGGGGGGACACCGCACACGGCTAAGACAACTGTCAACTTGTGTGTGTCCTAGGGGTGCCCCCCTCCCCCGTATATAAAGGAGCAAGGGGAGGGGGTCGGCGGCCTCATAGGGTGCGCCCCAAGGGGGGAATCCTACTCCTACTAGGAGTAGGTTCCCCCTTTCCTAGTCCAACTAGGAGGGGAAGGAAAGAGGAGGAGGGGAGAAGGAAAGAGGGGCCGGGCCCCCAAGCCCTAAACCAATTTGGTTTGGACCTAGGGGGCGCACCCCATAGCTCCCTTGCTGCCCTCTATTTCCACTAAGGCCCATGAAGGCCCATTGACCCCCCGGGGGGTTCCGATAACTCCCCGGTACTCCGGTATTTATCCGGTAACCCTCGGAACCTTTCTGGTGTCCGAATATAACCTTCCAATATATAAATCTTTATCTCTCGACCATTTCGAGACTCCTAGTCATGTCCTTGATCTCATACGGGACTCTGAACAACCTTCGGTACATCAAAACACATAAACTCATAATACCGATCGTCACCGAACGTTAAGCGTGCGGACCCTACGGGTTCGAGAACTATGTAGACATGACCGAGACTCACTTCCGGTCAATACCCAATAGGGGAACCTGGATGCTCATATTGGTTCCTACATATTCTATGAAGATCTTTATCGGTCAAACCGCATAACAACATACGTTGTTCCCTTTGTCATCGGTATGTTACTTGCCCGAGATTCGATCATCGGTATCTCAATACCTAGTTCAATCTCGTTACCGGCAAGTCTCTTTACTCGTTCCGTAATGCATCATCCCGCAACTAACTCATTAGTCACATTGCTTGCAAGGCTTATAGTGATGTGCATTACCGAGAGGGCCGAGAGATACCTCTCCGAAACACGGAGTGACAAATCCCAATCTCGATCTATGCCAACCCAACAAACACCATCGGAGACACCTGTAGAGCATCTTTATAATCACCCAGTTACGTTGTGAAGTTTGATGGCACACTAAGTGTTCCTCCGGTATTCAGGAGTTGCATAATCTCATAGTCATAGGAACATGTATGAGTCATGAAGAAAGCAATAGCAACAAACTAAACAATCATCGTGCTAAGCTAACGGATGGGTCAAGTCAATCACATCATTCTCTAATGATGTGATCCCGTTAATCAAATGACAACACATGTCTATGGCTAGGAAACTTAACCATCTTTGATTAACGAGCTAGTCAAAGTAGAGGCATACTAGTGACACTATGTTTGTCTATGTATTCACAGATGTATTAAGTTTCCGGTTAATACAATTCTAGCATGAATAATTGTAACATCCCAAATTTTCAATTTGGAATGTTATACATAGGACATCATATGCATATCATATTTTATCTGCATTTTGGTTTTGATCCTAGAAATTCTAAGCAACTCAAGGACCCACGGAGAGAGTTGGGGATTTTATTATTTTCATATTTGAATTTTCTCAAATATTAAAAAGAGGATCATTTTGGTTTTAATTATTTTTCTCTCCAAAAATATTTCAAATTAAAATATATGAGAGGAGATGATATGACTTCTCCAAAATAAAATAAATATTGGAGGAAAATATTAAAATCAAATAAATAAATTTTATTTGGATTTTATTGCTATTTTATTTGAATTAGAAAAAATATGCATTTTTCAAAATTGCATTTTTAGGCCAAGAAAATGTTCACTTTGTTCTAAATATTTTATTTAGATGGCGAAAATTGTTTTTGGCATTTTTAGATTTTTATTTTTATTTATTTAGGATTTTTCTCGGCGGAATCTTATTTAAAAAAATTGTTTCAGACCTAGCTGGGCCGAAGCCCAGCCGGCCCATCACCCCGCACCGCCTCCCGTCGTCGTGCTCGCGACGGACTCAGGAGTCCGACCCCGAGCCGCCGGCGCCGTCCCCTCCCGCACGCCACCATCCCCCCTCGGGCCTTTAAAGGCTGGAGCCGCGGCCGCCTCGACCCCCATTCCACCCCGCCACACAACGTCGCCGAGCGCCGCCCGCCGCTGCTGCTGTTGCGCCACGCCGCCGCCACCCCGCTGCCTCGCCGGAGCCGCCGCACGCCGCCTGATTTGCCGCCGATCCGATCCGATCCGCCGCCGGTTTTTTTTTGTTTAGGTAAAAACCGCCCGGTTTTCTTCGAACCCTAGATCGGTTCGGTTTTTCTCGGTTTAGTTCGTTTGCGAACGTTCGTCTGTTCGTTCGTTTTAACGAACGAATCCGCCCGTTCGTCTCTGTTAACAAACGTTCGCGCCTTAGCTTTATTTCCTTTTTCTGCCAGGGACCTATCCGCGATTACTTTTATCGCAGATTAGCCCCTGATCTTCAAACCCTCGTAACTTTTCAACCGTTTGTCCATATCCAGTGAAACCAGCGCAAAAATCTTCGTCTCGAGCCCCTCTTTCTGTTTAATCAACTTGAACATGGTTTTGACAATTTAAAATTTGGTTTCAAGCAGATTTGAATTCGGAGTTCTTTTGACCGTAGTTTCAGTTCCGTAGCTCCGATTCGGTTGTTTCTTTTTGCAGATCGAACATCTTCAGTTGGATTTTCAGATTCAACCTTCTTATTTGAGTTTTACCCGTGCATCTTTTCTTGGTTTCTTATGTATGCTATTGTTTGTTTGCGATAGAATTCCCGGAGTGCGAAGCGTGCTACTACGAGTCTCTAGGGTTTGCAGATCGTCAGCAAGGCAAGTAACACATTGATCATACTCTTTTCATACCCAGTTTTTATGCATTAGTTTCAACCCTCAAACATTGCATGAGTAGGATCTGTTAACATGTGGGTTTTGGGAAGTAGATGATGAGGTAGAACCTATTACCCTGTTATTATCAAACCCTTGGGAGTTACTTCTACGCTATGCTTATATTGCCATGCTATGCTCGTAGACGTGGATTGGGTTTGAGTGTATCCATGGCAGATGTGAGATTGTTAATTAATAGTTTACTTAAGGTGGCTACTTGAATACACATCTGGGTGGATTGGTTGCGGGCACCTGGAGAATCCAGTATTGTCCTAGGATATCCCGGAAGACCCGTGTGATCATCCTATGGTTCGCCACCCAGGCTCAAAGGGATCATAAGATTATTCATGCTAGAAACTTCCGTGTGCAGCCACAAGCTATTATGGGCTCTAGCATAGTTGAGTATGTTGCATGACCTCTTCCAGTGGTAGGCTAGCAGATGTAGGGTATGTAGGTTGGTACTGTCTACCCAGGGTTAGAGTTATTGCTTCTGAAAGACTGTGTCTCGATCATCCGTTTCTCAAACACCATGTAGTGCGAGAAATCCAACGGAGGAGATCGAGTCTTGTGGGGAAAGTGCGCAAACCTCTGCAGAGTGTATAAACTAATCATGGTTAGCCGTGTCCCCGGTTATGGACATCTTGAGTATCTGGTACTTGAATTATTGATTTGATCTCATCACTCTAAATTAATTTGTTGGGTTGTTAATTACTTTTTAATTGGGACTGAGTTGGAGGAACCTTCTCAATGTTTAAACTACCATGATAGTTAAATAAAATATATTTCCTTTGTTGTAGGGAAAAATTGGCTTTTCACAAAACATTATAACCGTAGAGCCTCCACCAGCCATATATGCATGTAGTGGTAGCATTTACCTTGTTCATTGCTCTATTGTGTTACATCGCCGGCATATTCCATGTGCTGACCCGTTTCGGGCTGCAACATATCATGTTGCAGACTTTTCAGACGAAGAGTAAGGTGCGCTAGGTCGTTGTCGTGCACTCAGCTATGCCGTTGGAGTTGATGGACTCACTTTATCTACCAAACCTTCCGCAGTTATCTTATTTAGATGGCCTTAAGCCATATTTATTGTAATAAGTTCTCTCTTGAGACTATTGATGTAATAAGTGTGTGATTGCTACTCTATTATAAATCCATTCGAGTATTGTGTGTGTCAGCATTACCGATCCAGGGATGACACTTATGCACAGAGATTTGACCGTCTGAGGTTGGATCGCTACAAGATGGTATCAGAGCGCATGCTGAATGTAGGACACGACCACTAAGATGAGCCATAGGTCACTCTTCTCTACTCATTTCTGACTCCTCTCCGTTTTCTACTCTATAGGATGGCGGACTCAAGGAACAAGTTTGCACAACCGGATGAAGACACACCCTTTGGACGGCACTTGAAGTAAGTCACTAGGTACCTGAACATCGGAATACCAAGCTTCACCGGGACCTACACCGCCACTTTACCAGAAGAGGAGTGTTGGATGATTCGAGTTCAAGTTCCAGGAAGGACATTCACGCCCGTTACTGAGCCCATAGAGTTTTCCTTTGATGCACCAACATGGAGTCTAGGTAAGAGCATGGCAGCCCACATCGCCACGGGACGCATCGGCGAAGTTTATCACAAGGAGCTGAAGGACATTATCTACTAGATATGTGGGCACCGAGATGAGCAATGGGAGATGATCAGCACCAGGAGGGACTGGTCCATTGCAACCTTCATCCAGGAGTTAAACCAGCACATTCGTTGCCAGGAGGACCAGATGTGCGCAAGCATGATAGATCTGAAGAAGGTGATGACTAGGAACATGGAGTTAGAAGAGGAACTCAAGTCTACACGCGACGGATATGAGGAGGAAATCGCAATACTTGTGGAGAAGAATGACAACCTGACAAGGAAGCTAGGAGTATTCATGGGAGACCCCGCGCCAGGAGGAGATGCCGATCATCCCGAGGACTACATCATCATCGACGACACTGACTCCTACCCCGACAGTAGTGATGATGATTACAAAGATGAAGCTGGAGCAGATATCATGGAGTCTTCCACCGATCAAAACTTCTAGTAGACCACCATATTATTAGTAGTATTCCCGCATGTATATAGTAGTAGTCCGAGCACTTTTGTAACGATAGTTAGATCGATTGTATGCCCTTGTTTGAATTGATTTGGTGTGATATGATTGTGATTGTCTCATGTGCATATGGGTAGTGCTTTCTCATTAGACCTCACTCTATTCTAATCTCTCCCCTCTAAACCCATCAAATGCCTCCGAGACGTGACACCGGATTTGTCTTCCCACCGGAGATCACCCAGTTGATCCAACAGCAGAATGCCTTGATTCAGCAACTAGTCCAGAACCAAGGCAACAAGAACAACAACAACAACCCGCCGTCACCACCTCCAGTTGACAACGTAGCTCGTTTTCTGAGGTTGCAGCCGTCGGTGTTTTCCAGTAGCACCGAGCCAATAGTTGCTGATGACTGGCTACGCAGGATTGGAAGGGAGTTGACCACCGCAGGTTGCGCAGATGCTGACAAGGTGTGTTTTGCCGCACATCAATTGGATGGACCCGCAGCCGCATGGTGGGAGAATTACACGACCACTTTCCCTATAGCCAATGTCACCTGGGATAAGTTTCAGCAAGCGTTCCGCACTGCACATGTCTCAACTGGAGCTATGAGCATGAAGAAGCGTGAGTTTCGCAACTTGTGCCAAGGAAACCGTACGGTGGGGCAGTACGTGGATGAGTTCAGTAAGTTAGCTCGCTATGCCCCGGATGATGTGGCCACCGATGCCGCGAAGCAGGAGAAGTTTATGGAAGGACTGAATGATGAGATGAGCATGCAGTTGATGGTAGTGACATTCGCTAACTATCAGGAGTTGGTAGACAGGGCTCTTATGATTGAAGGGAAGCAGTAGCAAATTGAGAGCCACAAGAGGAAGTATGGACAAGGGAAGTACAATTCAGGAGCTCGGCATAAGTCTCATTTCACCCCAAACTCGAGAGGGTTTACCCATAACCATGGAGGCCATACCCACAATGGAGGAAGTTCGCATAACCAAAGTGGCCCCAAGAATGGAAACGGGAATGGAGCAGGCAGCAATCAGAACCGCTCTAACCCAGCAACGCCCGCCAAGAAGGATCTAAGTCACATTACTTGTTTCAAGTGTGGGAAGACTGGACATTATGCCACTGAGTGTTCTGAAGCAAAGAATGGTAATGGCAATGGAAGCTCTAGGAAGAAGCCCAAGCCTTTCAACAGGGGACAGGTGAACCACGTGAACGTGGAAGAGGTTGAAGAGCAGCCAGATGTAGTTATCGGTAAGTTTTTGGTTAAGTCATTTACCGCTCTCGTTCTTTTTTATACTGGTGCATCACATTCATACATATCAAGGGTATTTGTGGACAAGTTTAAGTTACCCACCTTAGGCCTTAGGACACCCTTGTTAGTAAGCTCACCAGGAGCAGAGTATATGGCCAGTCGATGGTGCGACCGGATACCCTTAACCATTGGAAGCCATAATTTCCCCTCAGACCTAATAATTTTGGAGTCACAAGGATTGGATGTGATACTAGGCATGGATTGGCTATCGAAGTATGGAGGAAACATTGACTGTGCTAGTATGTCAATTCTACTCACCACCCTAGAGGGAAAAAGGATCAAGTATGTATCCAGGCATGCGCCGAGGAGGACCCAAGTAAATTCCTCTAGGGAGTTGTTCAGGAGGAAGTGCCTGTAGTGAAGGATTACCCAGATGTATTCCCAGAGGAGCTACCAGGCAGGCCGCCGGATCAAGACATTGAGTTTTTGATAGAGCTGTTGTCAGGCACCGGATCAATATCGAAGAGACCATACCGGATGCCCTCAAATGATTTGGAAAAGATCAAGAAGCAGATTAAGGAGTTATTGGAGAAAGGTTACATTCGACGAAGTTCGTCACCATAGGGAGCCCCAGTGCTCTTGGTTGAGAAGAAGGATGGATCATTGAAAATGGTTGTTGATTATCGTGCGTTGAATGAAGTGACGATCAAGAACAAGTACCCACTACCGATGATCAATGACTTGTTTGACCAGCTGCAAGGAGCTAAAGTATTATCCAAGATCGATCTACGATCAGGATACCACCAGCTGAAGATCCGAGAATAGGATATACCTAAGACAGCCTTCACCACAAGGTACGGGCTATATGAGTACACGGTTATGTCATTTGGATTGACAAACGCCCTTGCCTATTTCATGAGTATGATGAATAAGGTGTTCATGGAGTTCTTGGATAAGTTTGTCGTGGTGTTCATTGATGATATCTTGGTATATCGAAGAATGAAGAGGAGCACAAGGAGCATCTGCGTTTGGTTCTCGAGAAGCTCAGAGAACATTAGTTGTATGCCAAGTTCAACAAATATGAGTTGTGGTTGAAGGAAGTAGGATTTCTTGGACATGTTATATCAGGAGAAGGTATAGCAGTAGACCCTACCAAGGTTTAGTCAGTCACTGAATGGCTAGCACCCACCTCAGTAGGAGAGATCCACAGTTTTCTTGGACTCGCGGGATATTATCGGAGATTCATTGAGAATTTCTCTAAGATTGCAAAGCCCATGACGGAGTTGTTGAAGAAGGACACCAAATTCAAATGGACTGAAGAATGTGAAGCAAGTTTCCAGGAGTTGAAGAAACATTTAGTTACAGCCCCAGTGCTGATTCTGTCGGATATACGCAAGGATTTCCAAGTGTATTGCGATGCTTCTCGCTTAGGACTTGGAGGTGTACTTATGCAAGACGGAAGAGCTGTTTCATATGCTTCGCGTCAACTTCGACCGCATGAGTTAAATTATGCCACACATGATTTGGAGATAGCAGCCGTAGTGCATGCACTCAAAACCTGGAGACATTTTCTTATCAGAAATTGTTGTGATGTGTACACGGATCATAAGAGCTTGAAGTACATTTTCACACAGAATGAGCTGAAACTCAGGCAGAGGAGATGGTTGGAGCTTATAAAGGATTATGATATGTAGCTGCACTATCATCCAGGCAAGGCCAATGTCGTAGCAGACGCTTTGAGCCGGAAGAGTTATATCAATACCCTCGTAAGCGGAGGATTGCCAAAGGAGTTAGCCGAGGATCTTAGGGAGCTTTGTTTGGAGATAGACCCTAGAGGTTTTGTCGCAGCAATGGAGGTTCAGTCAACATTATTGGGAAAGATTTGTGAAGCTCAAAAGGATGACAAAGAGATTGCCGAGATAAAGGAGAAGATGGGTAAAGGAAAGGCCAAAGGTTTTCGTGAGGATGAGCACGACACCTTGTGGTTTGAGGACCGAGTTTATGTACCCAATAATGCAGAGATCAGGAAGCCGATACTTCAGGAAGCTCATGACTCACCATACTCGATACACCCCGGGAACACCAAGATGTATTTGGATTTGAAGGAGCGTTTCTGGTGGACTGGAATGAAGAAGCACATAGCCAAGTATGTAGCCGTGTGTGATGTATGTCAGAGAGTGAAGGCAGAACATCAGAATCAAGCAGGATTACTACAGCCTATGCTGATACCCGAATGGAAGTGGGACAAGCTTGGCATGGATTTCATCACCGGATTACCCAGGACCCGACCGGGATATGATTCTATCTGGGTAGTAGTGGATCGGTTGACCAAAGTGGCTCACTTTATCCCAGTCAATACCACTTATACGAGTGCAAAGTTGGCTAAGATATATATGACCAGGATCGTATGTCTGCATGGAGTTCCAAGGACCATCGTATCAGATAGAGGAACACAGTTTACTTCAAAGTTTTGGCACCAATTGCACCAGACTTTGGGTACCAGGCTAGAGTTCAGTACAGCCTTTCATCCGCAGACAGATGGACAGACCGAGAGAGTCAATCATATTCTGGAGGATATGTTGAGAGCTTGTGCGCTAGATTATGGATCTAGTTGGGATGATAATTTACCTTACGCGGAGTTCTCATACAACAACAGTTATCAAGCCAGTTTGAAGATGGCACCTTTCGAAGCTTTGTATGAAAGGAGGTGCAGGACACCGTTGATGTGGGATGAAGTTGGAGACCATCAATTGTTTGGACCAGATTTGATCAAAGAGTCAGAAGAGAAGGTTAAGTTGATTCGGATAGACTGAAGGTGGCTCAGTCCAGGCAGAAGAGTTATGCAGACTCAAAACGCAAGGAGGTAGTCTATGAAATCGGAGACAGAGCATATCTTCGTGTGTCACCTCTGCGAGGAGTAAAATGATTTGGAGTTAAGGGAAAGTTAGCCCCGAGATTTGTAGGACCATACCGAGTTCTGGAACGTGTGGGAGAAGTGGCCTACAAGTTGGAGTTACCTGAAGGACTGTCATGAGTTCATGATGTGTTCCATGTTTCCCAGTTGAAGAAGTGCCATGCTAAGATGGCCGATATTCCTCTGCGAGATACAGTGCCCCTGGAAGCAATTTAGTTGGATAGTGATCTGACCTATGAGGAGAAACTAGTCAAGATTCTCGAGTTTGCCAGCCGAGTTACCCGCAGCAAGGTTATCAAGTTTTGAAAGGTTCGGTGGAGCCACCATACCGAGGATGAAGCCACCTGGGAACGAGAGGATGATCTACGGACAGACCACCCACACCTATTTTCTAGCCAACCCGAATCTCGAGGACGAGATTCACCTTAAGGGGGTAGGTTTGTAACATCCCAAATTTTCAATTTGGAATGTTATACATAGGACATTATATGCATATCATATTTTATCTCCATTTTGGTTTTGATCCTAGAAATTCTAAGCAACCCAAGGACCCACGGAGAGAGTTGGGGATTTTATTATTTTCATATTTGAATTTTCTCAAATATTGAAAAGAGGATCATTTTGGTTTTAATTATTTTTCTCTCCAAAAATATTTCAAATTAAAATATATGAGAGGAGATAATATGACTTCTCCAAAATAAAAGAAATATTGGAGGAAAATATTAAAATCAAATAAATAAATTTTATTTGGATTTTATTGCTATTTCATTTGAATTAGAAAAAATATGCATTTTTCAAAATTGCATTTTTAGGCCAAGAAAATGTTCACTTTGTTCTAAATATTTTATTTAGACAGTGAAAATTGTTTTTGGAATTTTTAGATTTTCATTTTTTATTTATTTAGGATTTTTCTCGGTGGAATCTTATTTAAAAAAAATTGTTTCGGACCGAGCCGGGCCGAAGCCCAGCCTGCCCATCACCCTGTACCGCCTCCTGTCGTCGTGCTCGCGACGGACTCGGGAGTCCGACCCCGAGCCGCCGGCGCCGCCCCCTCCTGCACGCCACCATCCCCCCCTCGGGCATTTAAACGCCGGAGCCGACCGCCGCCTCGACGCCCACACCACCCTGCCACCCAACGCCGCCAAGCGCTGCAACCGCCGCCCCGCTGCCTCGCCGGAGCCGCCGCACGCCGCCGGAACCGCCGCCGATCCGATCCAATCCGCCGCCGGTTTTTTTTGGTTTAGGAAAAAACCGCCCGGTTTTCTTCGAAACCCTAGATCGATTTTATTTATTTATTTAGATCAGTTCGGTTTTTCTCAGTTTAGTTCATTTGCGAACGTTCGTCTGTTCGTTCGTTTTAACGAACGAATCCGCCCGTTTGTATCTGTTAACGAACGTTCGCGCCGTAGCTTTTTTTTCTTTTTATTTTCTTTTCCTGCCATGGACCTATCCGTGATTACTTTTATCGCAGATTAGCCCCTAATCTTCAAACCCTCGTAACTTTTCAACTGTTTGTCCAAATCCAGTGAAACCAGCGCAAAAATCTTCGTCTTGAGCCTCTCTTTCTGGTTAATCAACTTGAACATGGTTTTGAAAATTTAAAATTTAGTTTCAAGCAGATTTGAATTTGAAGTTTTTTTGACCGTAGTTTCAGTTCCGTAGCTCCGATTCGGTTGTTTCTTTTTGTAGATCGAATCTCTTCAGTTGGATTTTCAGATTCGATCTTCTTATTTGAGTTTTACCCGTGCATCTATGCTTGGTTTCTTATGTATGCTATTGTTTGTTTGCGATAGAATTCCCGGAGTGCGAAGCATGCTACTACGAGTCTCTAGGTTTTGCGAATCGTCAGCAAGGCAAGTAACACATTGATCATACTCTTTTCATACCCAGTTTTTATTCATTAGTTTCAACCCTCAAACATTGCATGAGTAGGATCTCTTATAATGTGTGTTTTGGGAAGTAGATGATGAGGTAGAACCTATTGCCCTGTTATTATCAAACCCTTGGGAGTTACTTCTACGCTATGCTTATATTGCCATGCTATGCTCGTAGACGTGGATTGGGTTTGAGTGTATCCATGATAGATGTGAGATTTTTAATTAATGGTTTACTTAAGGCGGCTACTTGAATACACATCTGGGTGGATTGGTTGTGGGCACCTGGAGAATCCAGTGTTGTCCTAGGATATCCCAGAGAACCCGTGTGATCATCCTATGGTTCGCCACCCAGGCTCAAAGGGATCATAAGATTATTCATGCTAGAAACTTCCATGTGTAGCCACAAGCTATTATGGGCTCTAGCATAGTTGAGTATGTTGCATGACCTCTTCCAGTGTTAGGCTAGCAGATGTAGGGGATGTAGGTGTTGGGGATCGTTGCAGAAATTAAAAAATTTCTACGCATCACCAAGATCAATCTATGGAGAGACTAGCAACGAGAGAGAGGGGAGTGCATCTTCATACCCTTGAAGATCGCGATGCGGAAGCGTTACAAGAATGCGCATGAAGGAGTGCTACTCGCAGCGATTCAGATCGCGGTTGATTCCGATCTAAGCGCCGAACAACGGCGCCTCCGCGTTCAACACACGTACAGCCCGGGGACGTATCCTCCTTCTTGATCCAGCAAGGGGAGAGGAGAAGTTGAGGAAGAGCTCCGGCAGCACGACGGCGAGGTGGTGGAGCTTGCAGTTCTCTGGCAGGGCTTCACCAAGCACTACGGAGGAGGAGGAGGTGTTGGGGAGGGAGAGGGCTGCGCCAGGGGAAGGGGTGCGGCTCCCATGCGCCTCCCCACTATATATAGGGGTGGAGGGGGCTGGTTTCTTGCCCTCCAAGTCCATTGGGGCATTGGCAAAGCTGGGGGAAAGAAATCCCATCATTTCCCTTCCCCACCGATTGTTATCCCCCTTTTTTAGGGATCTTGATCTTATCCCTTCGGGATATGATCTTATTCCTTCTAAGGGGGGATCTTGGTGCGACTTGACCAGGGGTGCGGGGATTTGACCCCACTACCTACGTTCATGTGGGTCCCCCGTGCAGGTGGGCCCCACCCCGGAGCCTTCTAGAACCTTCCCGGTACAATACCGAAACATCCCGAACATTTTCCGGCGGCCAAAATAGGACTTCCCATATATAAATCTTTACCTCCGGACCATTCCGGAACTCCTCGTGACGTCCCGGATCTCATCCGGGACTCCGAACAACATTCGGTAACTGCACACTAATTCCCATAACAACTCTAGCGTCACCAAACCTTAAGTGTGTAGACCCTACGGGTTCGGGAATCATGCAGACATGACCGAGACCGCTCTCTGGCCAATAACCAACAGCGGGATCTGGATACCCATGTTGGCTCCCACATGTTCCACGACGATCTCATCGGATGAACCACGATGTCGGGGATTCAATCAATCCTGTATACAATTCCCTTTGTCAATCGGTACGTTACTTGCCCAAGATTCGATCGTTCGTATCCCAATACCTCATTCAATCTCGTTACCGACAAGTCACTTTACTCGTTTCGTAATGCATGATCCCGCGAATAACTACTTAGTCACATTGAGCTCATTATGATGATGCATTACCGAGTGGGCCCAGAGATACCTCTCCGTCATACGGAGTGACAAATCTCAGTCTCGATTCGTGCCAACCCAACAGACACTTTCAGAGATACATGTAGTGTGCCTTTATAGCCACCCAGTTACGTTGTGACGTTTGGCACGCCCAAAGCATTCCTACGGTATCCGGGAGTTGCACAATCTCATGGTCTAAGGAAATGATACTTGACATTAGAAAAGCTTTAGCAGACGAACTACACGATCTTGTGCTATGCTCAGGATTGGGTCTTGTCCATCACATCATTCTCCTAATGATGTGATCCCGTTATCAACGACATCCAATGTCCATGGTCAGGAAACCATAACCATCTATTGATCAACGAGCTAGTAAACTAGAGGCTCATTAGGGACATGTTGTGGTCTATGTATTCACACATGTATTATGATTTCCGGATAACACAATTATAGCAAGAACAATAGACAATTATCATGAACAAGGAAATACAATAATAACCATTTTATTATTGCCTCTAGGGCATATTTCCAACAGTCTCCCACTTGCACTAGAGTCAATAATCTAGTTCACATCACTATGTGATTGTAATGAATCCAACACCCATGGGGTTTGATCATATCTCTCTTGTGAGAGAGGTTATTAGTCAACGGGTCTGAACCTTTCAGATCCGTGTGTGCTTTACAAATCTCTATGTCATCTTGTAGATGCAGCTACCATGCGCTACTTGGAGCTATTCCAAATAACTGCTCTACTATACGAATCCGGTTTACTACTCAGAGTCATCCGGATAAGTGTCAAAGTTTGCATCGACGTAACCCTTTATGACGAACTCTTTTACCACCTCCATAATCGAGAAAATTCCTTAGTCCACTAGTTACTAAGGATAGGCTTGACCGCTGTCATGTGATCCATTCCTGGATCACTCTTGTACCCCTTGATTGACTCATGGCAAGGCACACTTCAGGTGCGGTACACAGCATAGCATACTGTAGAGCCTACGTCTAAAGTATAGGGGACGACCTTCGTCCTTTCTCTCTCTTCTGCCGTGGTCAGATCTTGAGTCTCACTCAATGCTCACACCTTATAACACAGCCAAGAACTCCTTCTTTGCTGACCTATTTGAACTCCTTCGAAATCTTGTCACGGTATGTATTCATTTGAAAGTACTATTAAGCATTTTTTATCTATCCTTATAGATCATGATGCTCAATGTTCAAGTAGCTTAATCCAGGTTTTCCATTGAAAAACACTTTTCAAATAACCCTATATGCTTTCCAGTACATCATTTCTGATCAACAATATGTCAACAACATATACTCATCAGAAATTCTATAGTGCTCCCACTCACTTCTTTGGAAATACAAGTTTCTCATAAACTTTGTATAAACCCAAAATCTTTGATCATCTCATCAAAGCGTATATTCCAACTCCGAGATGCTTACTCCACTCCTTAGAAGGATTGCTGGAGCTTTGCATACTTGTTAGCATCTTTTAGGATTGACAAAAACCTTCTGGTTGTATCACATACAACCTTTCCTCAAGAAAATTGTCGAGGAAACAATGTTTTGACATCCTATCTACAAGATTTCATAAATAATGCAGTAACTGCTAATACAATTCCAACAAACTCTTAGCATCGCTACGAGTGAGAAAGTCTCACCGTAGTCAACACCTTGAACTTGTCGGAAAACATCTTAACGACAAGTCGAGCTTTCTTAATGGTGATACTTACCATCATTGTCCGTCTTCCTTTTAAAATCCGTCTGTACCCAATAGCCTTATGACCATCAAGTAGTTCTTCTAAAGTCTATACTTTGTTTTCACACATGGATCCTCTCAGATTTTATGGCCTCGAGCCATTTGTCGGAATCCGGGCCCACCATCGCTTCTCCATAGCTCGTAGGTTCATTGTTGTCTAGCAACATGACCTCCAAGACAGGATTACGTACCACTCTGAAATAGTACGCATCCTTGTCGACCTACGAGGTTTGGTAGTGACTTGATCCGAAGTTTCATGATCACTATCATCAGCTTCCACTTCAATTGGTGTAGGTGCTACAGGAACAACTTCCCGTGCCCTGCTACACACTGGTTGAAGTGACGGTTCAATAACCTCATCAAGTCTCTGCCATCCTCTCACCCAATTCTTTCGAGAGAAACTTTTCCTCGAGAAAGGACCCGTTTCTAGAAATAATCACTTTTGCTTCCGGATCCGAAATAGGAGGTATACCCAACTATTTTGGGTGTCCTATGAAGATGCATTTATCCGCTTTGGGTTCGAGCTTATCAGGCTAAACGGACGGACTTCGGATCGGCGAGCCATAGAAAATAAATGGATCTTTAAGAAGAAGACAGACGCGGATGGTAATTTGACCATCTATAAGGCTCGACTTGTCGCTAAGGGTTATCGACAAGTTCAAGGGGTTGACTACGATGAGACTTTCTCACCCGTAGTGAAGCTGAAGTCCGTCCGAATCATGTTAGCAATTGCCGCATACTATGATTATGAGATATGGCAGATGGACGTCAAAACGGCATTCCTTAAGGAAGAATTGTATATGATGCAGCCGGAAGGTTTTGTCGATCCTAAGAATGCTGACAAAGTATGCAAGCTCCAGCGCTCAATCTATGGGCTGGTGCAAGCATCTCGGAGTTGGAACATTCGCTTTGATGAGATGATCAAAGCGTTTGGGTTCACACAGACTTATGGAGAAGCCTGTGTTTACAAGAAAGTGAGTGGGAGCTCTGTAGCATTTCTCATATTATATGTGGATGACATACTATTGATGGGAAATGATATAGAATTCTTGGAAAGTATAAAGGCCTATTTGAATAAGTGTTTTTCAATGAAGGACCTTGGAGAAGCTGCTTATATATTGGGCATCAAGATCTATAGAGATAGATCAAGACGCCTCATTGGTCTTTCACAGAGTACGTACCTTGACAAGATATTGAAGAAGTTAAATATGGATCAGTCCAAGAAGGGGTTCTTGCCTGTATTGCAAGGTGTGCAATTGAGCACGGCTCAATGCCCGACCACGGCAGAAGATAGAGAAAAGATGAGTGTCATCCCCTATGCCTCGGCCATAGGGTCTATTATGTATGCCATGCTGTGTACCAGACCTGATGTAAACCTTGCCGTAAGTTTGGTAGGAAGGTACCAAAGTAATCCCGGCATGGAACACTGGACAGCGGTCAAGAATATCCTGAAGTACCTGAAGAGGACTAAGGATATGTTTCTCGTTCATGGAGGTGACGAAGAGCTCGTCGTAAAGGGTTACGTCGACGCTAGCTTCGACACAGATCTGGATGACTCGAAGTCACAAACCGGATACGTGTATATTTTGAATGGAGGAGCAGTAAGCTGGTGCAGTTGCAAGCAAAGCATCGTGGCGGGATCTACATGTGAAGCGGAGTACATGGCAGCCTCGGAGGCAGCACAGGAAGCAGTCTGGATGAAGGAGTTCATTACCGACCTAGGGGTGATTCCCAATGCGTCGGGCCCGATGACTCTCTTCTGTGACAACACTGGAGCTATTGCCCTTGCGAACGAGCCCAGATTTCACAGGAAGACCAGGCATATCAAGCGTCGCTTCAACTCCATTCGTGAAAGTGTTCAGAATGGAGACATAGATATTTGTAAAGTACATATGGACCTGAATGTAGCAGATCCGTTGACTAAACCTCTCCCTAGAGCAAAACATGATCAACACCAGGACGCTATGGGTGTTCGATTCATCACAATGTAACTATATTATTGACTCTAGTGCAAGTGGGAGACTATTGGAAATATGCCCTAGAGGCAATAATAAATGGTTATTATTATATTTCTTTGTTCATGATAATTGTCTATTGTTCATGCTATAATTGTGTTATCCGGAAATCGTAATACATGTGTGAATACATAGACCACAACGTGTCCCTAGTAAGCCTCTAGTTGACTAGCTCGTTGATCAACAGATAGTCATGGTTTCCTGACTATGGACATTGGATGTCATTGATAACGGGATCACATCATTAGGAGAATGATGTGATGGACAAGACCCAATCCTAAGCATAGCTCAAAGATCGTGTAGTTCGTTTGCTAGAGCTTTTCCAATGTCAAGTATCTTTTCCTTAGACCATGAGATCGTGTAACTCCCGGATGTCGTAGGAGTGCTTTGGGTGTGCCAAACGTCACAACGTAACTGGGTGACTATAAAGGTACACTACGGGTATCTCTGAAAGTGTCTGTTGGGTTGACACGGATCGAGACTGGGATTTGTCACTCCGTATGACGGAGAGGTATCTCTGGGCCCACTCAGTAATGCATCATCATAATGAGCTCAATGTGACTAAGGAGTTAGCCATGGGATCATGCATTGCGGTATGAGTAAAGAGACTTGACGGTAACGAGATTGAACAAGGTATTGGGATACCGACGATCGAATCTCGGGCAAGTAACATACCGATTGACAAAGGGAATTGTATACGGGATTGATTGAATCCTCGACATCGTGGTTCATCCGATGAGATAATCGTGGAACATGTGGGAGCCAACATGGGTATCCAGATCCCGTTGTTGGTTATTGACCGGAGAGGCGTCTCGGTCATGTCTGCATGTCTCCCGAACCCGTAGGGTCTACACACTTAAGGTTCGGTGACGCTAGGGTTGTAGAGATATGAGTATGCGGAAACCCGAAAGTTTTTCGGAGTCCCGGATGAGATCCCGGACGTCACGAGGAGTTCCGTAATGGTCCGGAGGTGAAGAATTATATATAGGAAGTCCAGTTTTGGCCACCGGGAAAGTTTCGGGGGTTATCGGTATTGTACCGGGACCACCGGAAGGGTCCCGGGGGTCCACCGGGTGGGGCCACCTATCCCGGAGGGCCCCATGGGCTGAAGTGGGAAGGGAACCAGCCCTTAGTGGGCTGGGGCGCCCCCCATGGGCCTCCCCCCTGCGCCTAGGGTTGGAAACCCTAGGGTGGGGGCGCCCCACTTGACTTGGGGGGGGGGGAGTTTCCCCCCCTTGGCCGCCGCCCCCCTAGATGGGTTCTTGGCCGGCACCCCCCCTCCCAGGGGGCCTATATAAAGGGGGGAGGGCAGCATGTACACAGCCTTTGGCGCCTCCCTCTCCCCCTGCAACACCTCTCCCTCTCGCAGAAGCTTGGCGAAGCCCTGCCGAGATCCCGCTACATCCACCACCACGCCGTCGTGCTGCTAGATCTCCATCAACCTCTCCTTCCCCCTTGCTGGATCAAGAAGGAGGAGACGTTGCTGCTCCGTACATGTGTTGAACACGGAGGTGCCGTCTGTTCGGCACTCGGTCATCGGTGATTTGGATCACGGCGAGTACGACTCCATCAACCCCGTTCATTGGAACGCTTCCGCTCGCGATCTACATGGGTATGTAGATGCACTCCTTTCCCCTCGTTGCTAGTATACTCCATAGATGGATCTTGGTGATGCATAGAAAATTTTAAAATTCTGCTGCGATCCCCAACAGTATCTAGGGTAGTTCTGCTTCAGTCACCGTTCCCCTTATTTCAGAAGCACTTAGTCTCGGGTTTGGGTTCAACCTTGGGTTTCTTCACTAGAGCAGCAACTGATTTGCTGTTTCATGAAGTATCCCTTTCTTGCCCTTGCCCTTCTTGAAACTAGTGGTTTTACTAACCATCAACAATTGATGCTCCTATTTGATTTCTACTTTTGCGGTGTCACGAATAGCTCAAGGATCATCATATCTATCCCTGATATGTTATAGTTCATCACGAAGCTCTAGCACCTTGGTGGTAGTGACTTTGGAGAACCATCACTATCTCATCTGGAAGATTAACTCCCGCTCGATTCAAGCGATTGTAGTACTCATACAATCTGAGCACATGCTCAACGATTGAGCTTTTCTCCTTAGTTTGCATGCTTAAGAAACTTGTCAGAGATCTCATACCTCTTGACGTGGGCACTAGCCTGAAATCCCAATTTCAGTCCTTGGAATATCTCATATGTTCTGCGATGTTTCAAAAACGTCTTTGGTGCCTGAATTCTAAACCATTTAGCATTATGCACTGAGCTATCATGTAGTCATCAAAACGTGTATGTCAGATGTTCGCAACATCCACAACCGATGCTCGAGGTTCAGCATACTGAGCGGTGCATTAAGGACATAATCCTTCTGCGCAGCAATGAGGACAATCCTCAGTTTACGGACCCAGTCCGCATAATTGCTACTGTCAACTCTCAACTAAATTTTCTCTAGGAACATACCTAAAATAGTAGAACCAAAGCGTGAGCTACAACATAATTTGCAAAGACCTTTTGACTATGTTCATGATAATTAAGTTCATCTAATCAAATTATTTAATGAACTCCCACTGAGATAGACATCCCTCTAGTCATCTAAGTGATACATGATCCGAGTCAACTAGGCCGATCATCACGTGAGACGGACTAGTCATCATCAGTGAACATCTTCATGTTGATCGTATCCACTATACGACTCATGTTCGACCTTTCGGTCTCTTGTGTTCCGAGGCCATGTCTGTACATGCTAGGCTCGTCAAGTCAACCTAAGTGTTTTGCATGTGTAAATCTGGCTTACACCCGTTGTATGCGAACGTTAGAATCTATCACACCCGATCATCACGTGGTGCTTCGACACAACGAACTTTTGCAACGGTGCACAGTTAGGGGGAACACTTTCTTGAAATTTTATGAGGGATCATCTTATTTATGCTACCGTCATTCTAAGAAAATAAGATGTAAACATGACAAACATCACATGCAAATCATAGAGTGACATGATATGGCCAATATCATCTCGCGCCTTTGATCTTCATCTTTGGGGCGCGGCATGATCACCTTCATCACCGGCATGACACCATGATCTCCATCATCGTCTCTTCATGAAGTTGTCTCGCCAACTATTACTTCTACTACTATGGCTAATGGTTAGCAATAAAGTAAAGTAATTACATGGCGTTTTCAATGACACGCTGGTCATACAATAAATTAAGACAACTCCTATGGCTCCTGCCGGTTGTCATACTCATCGACATGCAAGTCCTGATTCCTATTACAAGAACATGATCAATCTCATACATCACATATATATAATTCATCACATCCTTTTGGCCATATCACATCACATAGCATACCCTACAAAAACAAGTTAGACGTCCTCTAATTGTTGTTGCATGTTTTACGTGGCTGCTATGGGTTTCTAGCAAGAACGTTTCTTACCTACGCAAAAGCCACAACGTGATATGCCAATTTCTATTTACCCTTCATAAGGACCCTTTTCATCAAATCCGATCCGACTTAAGTGGGAGAGAGAGACCCGCTAGCCACCTTATGCAACTAGTGCATGTCAGTCGGTGGAACCTGTCTCATGTAAGTGTACGTGTAAGGTCGGTCAGGGCCACTTCATCCCACGATGCCACCGAATCAAGATAAGACTAGTAACGACAAGTAAATTGACAAAATCGACACCCACAACAACTTGTGTTCTCCTCGTGCATAGAAACTACGCATAGACCTAGCTCTGATACCACTGTTGGAGATCGTTGCAGAAATTAAAAAATTTCTACGCATCACCAAGATCAATTTATGGAGAGACTAGCAACAAGAGAGAGGGGAGTGCATCTTCATACCCTTGAAGATCGCGATGCGGAAGCGTTACAAGAACGCGGATGAAGGAGTCGTACTCGCAGCGATTCAGATCGCGGTTGATTCCGATCTAAGCGCCGAACAACGGCACCTCCGCGTTCAACACACGTACAGCCCGGGGACGTCTCCTCCTTCTTGATCCAGCAAGGGGAGAGGAGAAGTTGAGGGAGAGCTCCGGCAGCACGACGGCGTGGTGGTGGAGCTTGCAGTTCTCCGGCAGGGCTTCGCCAAGCACTACGGAGGAGGAGGAGGTGTTGGGGAGGGAGAGGGTTGCGCGAGGGGAAGGGGTGCGGCTCCCATGCGCCTCCCCACTATATATAGGGGTGGAGGGGGCTGGTTTATTTCCCTCCAAGTCCATTGGGGCGTTGGCAAAGGTGGGGGAAAGAAATCCCATCATTTCCCTTCCCCACCGATTATTATCCCCCTTTTTTAGGGATCTTGATCTTATCCCTTCGGGATATGATCTTATTCCTTCTAAGGGGGGATCTTGGTGCGCCTTGACCAGGGGTGTGGGGCCTTGACCCCACTACCCACGTTCATGTGGGTCCCCCATGCATGTGGGACCCACCCCGGAACCTTCTAGAACCTTCCCGGTACAATACCGAAAAATCCCGAACATTTTCCGGTGGCCAAAACAGGACTTCCCATATATAAATCTTTACCTCCGGACCATTCCGGAACTCCTCGTGATGTCCTCATCCGGGACTCAGAACAACATTCGGTAACTGCACACTAATTCCCATAACAACTCTAGCGTCACCGAACCTTAAGTGTGTAGACCCTACGGGTTCGGGAATCATGCAGACATGACCGAGATAGTTCTCTGGCCAATAACCAACAGCGGGATCTGGATACCCATGTTGGATCCCACATGTTCCACGATGATCTCATCGGATGAACCACGATGTCGGGGATTCAATCAATCCTATATACAATTCCCTTTGTCAATCGGTACGTTATTTGCCCGAGATTCGATCGTCGGTATCCCAATACCTCGTTCAATCTCGTTACCGGCAAGTCACTTTACGTGTTTCGTAATGCATGATCCCATGAATAACTACTTAGTCACATTGAGCTCATTATGATGATGAATTACCGAGTGGGCCCAGAGATACCTCTCCGTCATACGGAGTGAAAAATCCCAGTCTCGATTCGTGCCAACCCAACAGACACTTTTAGAGATACCTGTAGTGTACCTTTATAGCCACCCAGTTACATTGTGACGTTTGGCACACCCAAAGCATTCCTACGGTATCCGGGAGTTGCACAATCTCATGGTCTAAGGAAATGATACTTGACATTAGAAAAGCTTTAGCAGACGAACTACACGATCTTGTGCTATGCTCAGGATTGGGTCTTGTCCATCACATCATTCTCCTAATGATGTGATCCCGTTATCAACGACATCCAATGTCCATGGTCAGGAAACCGTAACCATCTATTGATCAACGAGTTAGTCAACTAGAGGCTCACTAGGGACATGTTGTGGTCTATGTATTCACACATGTATTATGATTTCCGGATAACACAATTATAGCATGAACAATAGACAATTATCATGAACAAGGAAATACAATAATAACCATTTTATTATTGCCTCTAGGGCATATTTCCAATAGTAGGTTGGTACTGTCTACCCAGGGTTAGAGTTATTGCTTCTGAAAGACTGTGTCTCGGTCATCCGTTTCTCAAACACCATGTAGTGCGAGAAATCCAACGGAGGAGATCGAGTCTTGTGGGGAAAAGTGCACAAACCTCTGCAGAGTGTATAAACTAATCATGGTTAGCCGTGTCCCCGGTTATGGACATCTTGAGTATCTGGTACTTGAATTATTGATTTGATCTCATCACTCTAAATTAATTTGTTGGGTTGTTAATTACTTTTTAATTGGGATTGAGTTGGAGGAACCTTCTCAATGTTTCAACTACCATGATAGTTAAATAAAATATATTTCCTTTGTTGTAGGTAAAAATTGGCTTTTCACAAAACATTATAACCGTAGAGCCTCCACCAGCCATATATGCATGTAGTGATAGCATTTACCTTGTTCATTGCTCTATTGTGTTACATTGCCAGCATATTCCATGTGCTGATCCGTTTTGGGCTGCAACATATCATGTTGCAGACTTTTCAAACAAAGAGTAAGGTGCGCTAGGTCGTTGTCGTGCACTCAGTTATGCCGTTGGAGTTGATGGACTCACTTTATCTACCAAGCCTTCCGCTGTTATCTTATTTAGATGGCCTTAAGCCATATTTATTGTAATAAGTTCTCTCTTGAGACTATCGATGTAATAAGTGTGTGATTGCTACTCTATTATAAATCCATTCGAGTACTGTGTGTGTCAGCATTACCAATCTAGGGATAACACTTATGCACAGAGATTTGACCGTCTGAGGTCGGATCACTACAATAATAAACATTTATCATGAAATAAGGAAATAAATAATAACGTTATTATTGCCTCTAGGGCATATTTCCTTCAGTCTCCCACTTGCACTACAGTCAATAATCTAGATCACATCACCATGTGATTAACACTAATAGTTCACATCACCATGTGATTAACACCCATAGTTCACATCGCCATGTGACCAACACCCAAAGGGTTTACTAGAATCAATAATCTAGTTCACATCGCTATGTGATTAACACCCCAAGAGTACTTAGGTGTGATCATGTTTTGCTTTTGAGAGAAGTATAGTCAATGGGTCTGTCACATTCAGAGCCGTATGTATTTTGCAAATTTTCTATGTCTACAATGCTCTGCATGGAGCTACTCTAGCTAATTGCTCCCACTTTCAATATGTATCCAGATTGTGACTTAGAGTCATCCGGATCGGTGTAAAAGCTTGCATCGACGTAACTCTTTATGACGAACTCTTTTATCACCTCCATAACCGAGAAATATTTCCTTAGTCCTCTAAGGATAATTTTGACCGCTGTCCAGTGATCTACTCCTAGATCAAAATTGTACTCCCTTGCCAAACTCAGGGCAGGGTATACAATAGGTCAGGTACACAGCATGGCATACTTTATATAACCTATGGCTGAGGCATAGGGAATGACTTTCATTCTCTGTCTATCTTCTGTTGTGGTCAGGCTTTGAGTCTTACTCAACTTCACACCTTGCAACACAAGCAAGAACTCTTTCTTTGACTGTTCCATTTTGAACTACTTCAAAATCTTGTCAAGGTATGTACTCATTGAAAAATTTTATCAAGTGTCTTGATCTATCTCTATAGATCTTGATGCTCAACATGTAAGCAGCTTCACCGAGGTCTTTCTTTGAAAAACTCCTTTATGCTTTCCAGAAAATTCTACATTATTTCCGATCAACAATATTTCATTCACATATACTTATCAGAAAGGTTGTAGTGCTCCCACTAATTTTTTTGTAAATACAGGCTTCACCGTAAGTCTGCATAAAACTATATGCTTTGATCAACTTATCAAAGCGTATATTCCAACTCCGAGATGCTTGCACCAATTGAGGGAGTCCTGGACTAAGGGGTCCTCGGGCGTCCGGCCTGTTAGCCATGGGCCGGACTGATGGGATGTGAAGAATACGAAGACCAAAGACTGCACCAGTGTCCGGATGGGACTCACCTTGGCGTGGAAGGCAAGCTTGGCGATCAAACATGTAGATTCCCTTCTTTGTAACCGACCTTGTGTAACCCTAGATCCTCCCGGTGTCTATATAAACCGGAGGACTTAGTCCGGAGGGGGGATATTCATTACCATAGTCATACAGGCTAGGCTTTTAGGGTTTAGCCATTACGATCTCATGGTAGATCAACTCTTGTAATACTCATATTCATCAAGATCAATCAAGCAGGAAGTAGGGTATTACCTCCATAGAGAGGGCCCGAACCTGGGTAAACATCGAGTCCCCTGTCTCCTGTTACCATCGACCTTAGACGCACAGTTCGGGACCCCCTACCCCAGATTCGCCGGTTTTGACACCGACATTGGTGCTTTCATTGAGAGTTCCACTGTGCCGTCCCCAAAAGGTTCGATGGCTCCTTCAATCATAAACAACGATGCCGGCCAAGGGGAAACCTTCCTCCCCGGGCAGATCTTCGTGTTCGGCGGCTTCGCACTGCGGGCCAACTCGCTTGGCCATCTGGAGCAGATTGATAGCTACGCCCCTGGCCATCAGGTCAGATTTGGGAGCTTGAACTACGTTGCTGATATTCGTGGAGACTTGATCTTCGACGGCTTTGAGACCGCGGCAGCCCCTCCCTGTCCCTACGGTGAACATGACCTAAATCTGTCACCGGTACGCACTCAGGGAATTGCACCTATAACTACTCCGGCCGTAGACCCGGAGCAGATTGCGCCATCCAAGGACGGGAAGCTCAACCCCACCACGGAGGCCGCGGGTTTCGCGGCGTTGGAGCCGCACGCAGACTTAACCTCGTGTGACATCTTTGTCACCGGAACTCCGGACTCGTCTCCGGTTACAAGCTTCGAACCATGCGCGTCCGCGGACACCGAGCTCAATCGGTTATTGATCTTCGAATTCGACGCAGCAGATGTCTTCCGACACTCGCCTTTTAGCGATGTACTAAACTCATTAAAAAATATGTCCTTGGCGGGAGACTCACAGCCGAACTATGTCCGGTTTGAACAGGAGGCTGATGATGGGGAATTTTGTTTCCCACCCGCCACCCACTACATAGCCACTGTCGAGGACTTAACTGACGTGCTTCATTACGACTCCGAAGACATCAACGACATAGATGACGGTGCCGATGAGGAGAAGGGCCAAAACCCGCCATCTACCGGACGTTGGATGGCCACTTCTTCATACGACGTATACATGGTAGATACACCTAAAGAAACTAACAATGACGACAAAGAGGGTCCAGTTGAGGACAAACCTCCTGAGACACAGTCCAGACGCCGACGTCAGCAGCGCCGCTCCAAGCCACGTCGTGCAAAAGACAACAACACCGGCACCGGAGATGACAATACTCCGGATGATGCCGAAAACAATGAAGACCCTATTGGGACAATCTCCGAACAGGATGAACGGGAAGACATGCACGTTAGCCCCGATGAACAGGCCATACACGAATACTCGGAGGATAGTAATTACCTTCCGCTCTCCGAGGATGAGGAGAGCCTCGGCAACGAGGATTTCATCGTGCCTGAGGAACCTCTTGAGCAGGAGCGCTTTAAGCACCGGCTAATAGCCACTGCAAGGAGCCTGAAAAAGAAGCAGCAGCAGCTTGAAGCTGACCAAGACCTGCTCAATGATAGAGGGACCGAAGTCCTGGCCGCCGAGGAATACGGCCTTAGCAGCCCAGCCAAAAATTACCCAAAGCGCAAATTGCTACCTCAGTTCGGTGACGAGGCGCTGGAGCCCGTACCATCATCGTGCAACGCGGCTGACCGACCGCCACGCGGTCGGGATAAAGTGGCAACTCAAGCCGAACACCAGACCGCCCCACCTCGCTGTAAAGGAAGGGATAAAACAGCTCGGGGTTACACATACGACCTTCGACAAGACCGGGATAGTAGAGCAGGACATACAAGACCGATCTACGGTTCACGAGGACGTGCCTCGATACGTGACGACGGCTACCTATTCGGACACGACAAACATAGCCACGCTCGGGCCGAAAACCGCAAACGGACTCCATCGGAGGTACGTCATAGTGTGGCCCATTACAGAGGCGCCGCACACCCTCTTTACTTCACAGACGAAGTAATGGAGCACGGATTCCCAGACGGGTTTAAACCCATGAATATCGAATCATACGACGGAACAACCGATCCTGCGGTATGGATTGAGGACTTCCTCCTCGATATCCACATGGCCCGTGACGATGACATCCATGCCATCAAATACCTGCCACTAAAACTCAAAGGACCAGCTCGATACTGGTTAAACAGTCTGCCGGAAAACTCTATTGGCAGCTGGGAGGACTTGGAAGACGCCTTCTGCGACAACTTCCAAGGAACATATGTCCGGCCACGAGATGCCGATGACTTAAGTCACATTGTCCAGTAGCCCGGAGAGTCAGCTAGGAAGCTCTGGACCAGGTTCTTAGTTAAAAAGAACCAAATCATCGACTGTCCGGACGCGGAAGCCCTAGAGGCCTTCAAACACAGCGTCCGAGACGAATGGCTCGCCCGCCACCTCGGTCAAGAAAAACCAAAATCCATGTCAGCCCTTACCGCTCTGATGACTCGCTTCTGTGCGGGAGAAGACAGCTGGCTCACTCGTAGAAGCAACTACACCAGCGATCCGGGCACTTCCAAGGTCCGAGACGGCAATGGCAAGCCACGACGCGGCGAGCACAAGCGCCGCAAGGACAATGAAAGAGCGCGCGATATAACGGTCAACGCCAGATTCAGCGGTTCCAAACCCGGTCAACGGAAAAAGCCATTTACGGCGAACAGAGACGGACCATCCAATTTAGACAGGATACTGGATCGACCCTACCAGATTCACGGCCACCCCGACAAACCAGCTAATCATACCAACAGAAACTGTTGGGTCTTCAAGCAGGCCGGCAAGCTTAACGCCGAACACAAGGGGAGGAGGCCGCCCTGTGATGGCAATGACGAAGAGACTCACCAACCAAATACCGGGGGTCAGAAGCAATTTCCCCCCGAAACAAAAACAGTGAACATGGCATACGCGACACACACTTCTACAAGGGAGCACGTGAAGCACTCCCTTCGGACTAAAGATCATACTGCGGCAACTTCAGTACGAAACGATCTAATTAAACCGCATACCTTGTCGGCCATTAAGCCACCGGTCTCCATTGAACAGGATCGACCAATCCAGGAGCAGAAATAGCAGTTCCGCTTCCGCCATCCACCTCATATGCATGTGAAATTTGTATCGCGCATACATAACTATGCACTTAAGATACCCTGGGCATCGGCGGAAGCACAATACGGACAAGCCTACAAACATTTCTCTAACATTTTTTCTCTAAATTACTCTTTCTTTCTTCATTATCTTTCAAAAACAGGTGACGCAAAGGACCAATATCTAACTGACTCTATCGGAGTTCGGATCCGTACACTCACCTAGGGGGCTACTTCCGTCAAGGAATCCCCTCGTCGAGGACAGGCGGCGCAGACGTGCGATCGGAGGTCCAAAATAACTTTTTGTAGACCGCACTCTTTATTTCGAGCCTGTAATATGCCTTTTTCCTCCGCCTTCGACCCCGGGCATGTCAAATAGCCGGGGTTGTGGTCCTTTTATCTATAAAGTAACCATTGGCATATCACTCAGGTCCCAGTAAACATAATCCGCATTCATCATTCGTTTCTTTTTCAAAAATGAATTTGGATCCTATGGTTGTTTCACACACATACCTCGGCATAACCTGCCAGGGGCCCGGTATGGAACAAATGAGTTGCCGACAAAGTCCGAACAGCTTTATAGCGTACTTCGGCGTCGCGAGTTTGGCCTTATATGCATCAGCTCCGAATCATGTCTTGGGTCAATGGTTGGGTTGCCCGGCTCCTGTGCTTGCTACCTTACGTTCCGTTCTATCAGCTAGGGTAGTAAAGGGAGAACTACTGCGATTGTGCTTCCGGTTCATCTGGTCAAGCACCTCAGTAGAGAAAGCCGAAAACCGACTGTCATGATGTTGCGAGAGCTGGTCAACCACTCGATGACTTATCGGAATCTTTCGCGATTCCCTCCGTATTATACGAAGGACCTTTTTCTTCAGGTCATATATGTAACGCACCATATTGGAATAAGTCGTACACATACCAGGGGCTATATCGTAGCCCCCCCTATAAAACTCCTATGGCTAAGTGAAAGTGTTAACGCCCTATAGTCTGATTGCCTCGTTCACCGCATTGACACCTCCTTCACGGACCAAGACGTTGGGTCAAGAGTGCTCAGATGCTTTTCCAAACACCCCTGTATTTCCTACGAGGGGGCTGAAGCCGACGACTGGAAAACTTTCAGATCATATACAAACGGCCGCACAGGAGGAACAAAAGCCTTTTAGGCAAAACTAAAATATAGACTGATTATAAAAATTGTCTTTTACAATTCGCATACATTTCACTGGAATATTATTTCTTTCGAACATTGACCCTCTATCAAGCGGGAAGCCTCTAAGACGTCCTCAAAATAATGCTCTGGTGCGTGATGGTCCTTGCCCTTGGGTGGACCCTTCGCCGCAACATCGATGGCCTTCATCTTCCCCCAGTATGTCTTGACACAAGCAAAGGCCATCCGTGCACCTTCAATGCACGCCGGCCGCTTAACGGCGTTGATACGTGGCACCGCATCAGCAAGCCGCTGCACCAAGCCGAAGTAGCTATTCAGAATAGGCTCAGTCGGCCACAGCTGGATTATGACGTTCTTCATGGCAGCTCCGGATATCCTATGAAGCTCGGCCCATTGGGACATCTGTTCATTCAGCAGTGGAGGGCGTTTTGATGCACCAAACTATGACCAGAAAAGCTTCTCCATTGCATATCCCTCTTGCACTTGGTAAAACTGTGCCGCATCGGAAGAGCTCTTCGGCAAGTCCAAAAACACGTCTGGAGAGCTCCACACTTGGTTAAGCTGAGCATAATTCGGATCGCTGAACTTAGTCTGTAATAAAAAGGGCTTACCAGCCGCAATCTCCCCAGCTTGCCGGATCTCCTCACGGGCCGCTCTAGATTCGGACCGCGCTTCTTTCGCCTCTCGCAAGGCCTTGTCAAGATCAGCCGTCTTGGCTTTATTCTCCTTCTCGAGGAATTCACAGCGACTAACGACATTTTTTAGTTCGAGCGCCATCATGGATATTTTCTCCTCGTCTTGGCGCCGAGCAGCTTGTTTGGCCTTTAACTCGGCCGATGCCTTTTCGGCAGCCGCATTACTAAATCGGGCCTGCTCCTTGGCCCGAGCTAGCTCCGCCCGAAGAATCTCAACGGCGGCGGCACCATCTGCAGCCATGCATATCCCAGCATGCAAGTTTTAGCGTCACGCTTATATTACAAACACGTATGTGTGAGGACTGCTCCGAATACATACCTTGCGACTCGTCAAGACGTCTATTGATTAACACGATGTCATCCCCTGCCACATCAAGCTTCCGCTGCAGCTCGGCAATATTCCTAGTCCGGGCAGTCGTCAGGGGAGAAACAACATCTGTTCCAATTAAGCAGATTATTCCTTGAGCATTTCTTTTTGATCCTCTGTTCGCCTCCCATGGGCTACTACCTATACACAGGTGCATGTTGCAAATAAAATATAGTTGAAAATATTACATCACAAACCTCGAAGCCTCTTAGCATGCTCATGAAGGCTTCATTCAGTCCGCTCTTTGCGGACAGAATCCTCTCAAACACCGTACCCATCAAGGTACGCTGTTCCTCCGAGACAAATGTTTTTCGCAGCATATCCCTCAACATATCCGGCGCCGCTGGGTCTCCGGAAGCCGTTGTAGGAACACGACCATCCTTTGAAGGAACCTGTTCACTCGTCTCCAGATTCACCGCTGGTTGAAAACCGGATAGTACGGGGCCTTCATTGTTGGCCCCCGAATCCCGGATGATCGGAGGCTCACCTTCGGGTACTGCCTCCTTCATCCCTCGCGCCGCTTGTTGATCAAGAAAAACCCTCCGAGATGACACTTCGGAGTCGTCCGCCTTATTGGGCGAGGAGGCTGGGGGAGGCGTCTCGCTTTCCATCATCTCTGGGAGAAGATCTCCCGAAGAAGAGGATCGCTCAGGAACACTCTGCGCCGAACTGTTAAGATACACGTGAATATTATGTGTCACTTCGATAACAGGAAAGGAACGAGATGTGATTAAAGCACCCCGGATTTACTTATGATTTGGTCGAAGGCATGTCCTCACGACGGAGCTGTTCAACAGCGTCGCCTTCCAATCCCGAGCCGCCCGACGATGGCATCTTGCCCCTCTTGGGAGTCAGTTCCTCCCAACCTTCGGAGGCGGCCATTTTCTTCCTGTATGGAGAAGGGATGCATGCTTCTCCTTCGCCTTTGTCTTCGGGAAAAGAAATGTCGATTTCCCCGGACTCGGTGTCTAATTTACCTCCGGAACAAAGGCCATCCTTGGTCTTCCCACTCTCCACCTTGCCCTCCTCCGCCGGCGCCTGATACGGTGTCGGTGCCAGCATCCTTGTTAGCACGGGGTCCACTGAGTCTTCGGGAAGAGGGGCCGGACACCTAATCCGTTCCGCTTTCTTTATCCAGCCCTAGAAAGAGATGGTTTGCTCAGTGTCTTACCACAGGATACCTGATTATGAGGTGTTCGGCGGACGAGTACTTACCGTGGTGTCTGGATGGTTACAGTCAAGGCCGATGTCTTCGGTAGTATCCGGCCACTACTTTCGTTTCCCGAAAAATAATTTCCACATCCCTTTGTGCGTAGTGGCGAAGAAGTATTGAAGTGTCCGCGGCCCTTTGGGATTAAACTCCCACATGCGGAGAGGTCGCCTCTGGCACGGCAAGGTCCGACAGACCAACATTACTTGAATAACGTTGATAAGATCGATGTCCCTCTCGAGGAGGCTCCTGATGCGGCTCTGAAGAGTCTGTACCTCATCAATTGATCCCAGTCCAACCCCTTATTAATCCATGATGCGAGCTGGATCGGAGGGCTGGGTCGAAACGCAGGCGCAGCCGCCCACTTGGAGCCACGGGGCTCGGTGATGTAGAACCACTCCCATTGCCATAAGTCAGAGGACTCGGTGAAGGATCCTTTTGGCCAAAGAGCGCTATTAAGCTTGCTCACGGCGGCGCCACCACACTCCGCCTGCTTCCCCCTATCGTCTGCGGCTTCACGTGGAAGGTCTTAAGCCACAAGCCGAAGTGTGGAGGGATTCAAAGGAAGGCCTCACACGTGACGATGAACGCCGAGATGAGAAGAACAGAGTTTGGGGCAGATCGCGAAAATCCAGCCCGTAATAGAACATGAGCCCGCGGACAAAGGGATTAAGGGTGAATCCTAAACCTCGGAGGAAGTGGGAGACAAACACGACCCTCTCACCGGATCTGGGGGTAGGGATAACATGCCCTTCAGCAGGGAGCCGATGGAGGATTTCTGCGGTCAGATATCTTGCCGCCCTAAGCTTCGCAATATCCTCCTCTGTAACAGAAGAAGCCACCCACCGGCCTTGAAGGTTGGATCCGGACATGACTGAGGCTTGTGACGATCGAAACTTGGGTGTTAGAACTCAAGGTAGCGAAGGCTGAGGAAGAAGCAAGCGTGGAAGAGAGAGGCGGGTCTGCACCCCTTTATAAAGGCCGTAAGTATCTAAACGCCTACTCCTGGGCCTTAAAGCTTGCCTATTTCCAAGGAGTTGTACCACAGAGACGGTAGGGTAAACCACGTCTGTGTTGATAAGAATCCCTTAATAAAGGGGACACGATCTCGGCTTGGATAAGACGTGCCAATGAAGCCGTGCCTCGAAACCCGGGGCTAACAACGGGTTTAAAATAATTTCCCGACGGTGACGTAGCGTCGTGCTATGAATAGTTGTCGGTGGATTGGATTTATAAATTATTGTGCCCTCTGTGGAAGTATACAAAACTTATGTTACAGGTCCGGACACGTTCAATATGTCCGAAGACTATCTTGGAGTTCGGAAGGAAGAACCCTCCTTGCAATGCCGAAGACAGATCTACGCGCCGGATACCTTGTCATTGAAGCCAGGTTCAGGGGCTACTGAGGGAGTCCTGGACTAAGGGGTCCTCGGGCGTCCAGCCTGTTAGCCATGGGCCGGACTGATGAGCTGTGAAGAATACGAAGACCGAAGACTGCACCCGTGTCTGGATGGGACTCACCTTGGCGTGGAAGGCAAGCTTGGCGATCAAACATGTAGATTCCCTTCCTTGTAACCGATCTTGTGTAACCCTAGATCCTCACGGCGTCTATATAAACCGGAGGACTTAGTCCAGAGGGGGGATATTCATTACCATAGTCATACAGGCTAGGCTTTTAGGGTTTAGCCATTACGATCTCGTGGTAGATCAACTCTTGTAATACTCATATTCATCAAGATCAATCAAGCAGGAAGTAGGGTATTACCTCCATAGAGAGGGCCCGAACCTGGGTAAACATCGAGTCCCCTGTCTCTTGTTACCATCGAACTTAGACGCACGGTTCGGGACCCCCTACCCGAGATCCGCCGGTTTTGACACCGACACCAGTCCATAGATGGATCGCTGGAGCTTGCTGATACGTCTCCGTCGTATCTACTTTTCCAAACACTTTTGCCCTGGTTAACTTGCATGATTTGAATGGAACTAACCCGGACTGACGCTGTTTTCAGCAGACTTGCCATGGTGTTATTTATGTGCAGAAACAGAAGTTCTCGGAATGACCTGAACCTCCACGGAACTTATTTTTGGAAAATATTAAAAATACTGGAAGAAGAATCCACGTCAGGGGGGCCTCCACCTGTCCACGAGGGTGGGGGGCGCGCCTGCCCCCCTGGGCGCGCCCCCTGCCTCGTGGGCCCCCTGTTGCTGCACCAACCTCAACTCCAACTCCATATATTCGTGTTCGGGGGAGAAAAAAATCAGAGAGAAGGATTCATCGCATTTCACGATACGGAGCCGCCGCCAAGCCCTAAAACCTCTCGGGAGGGCTGATCTGGAGTCCGTTCGGGGCTCCGGAGAGGCGAATCCGTCGTCGTCGTCATCATCAACCATCCTCCATCACCAATTTCATGATGCTCACCGCCGTGCGTGAGTAATTCCATCGTAGGCTTGCTGGACGGTGATGGGTTGGATGAGATTTATCATGTAATCGAGTTAGTTTTGTTAGGGTCTGATCCCTAGTATCCACTATGTTCTGAGATTGATGTTGCTATGACTTTGCTATGCTTAATGGTTGTCACTAGGGCCCGAGTGCCATGACTTCAGATCTGAACCTATTATGTTTTCATGAGTTCTTGATCCTATCTTGCAAGTCTATAGTCACCTACTATGTGTTATGATCCGGCAACCCCGAAGTGACAATAATCGGGACCACTCCCGGTGATGACCGTAGTTTGAGGAGTTCATGTATTCACTATGTGTTAATGCTTTGGTCCGGTACTCTATTAAAAGGAGGCCTTAATATCCCTTAGTTTCCATTAGGACCCCACTGCCACGGGAGGGTAGGACAAAATATGCCATGCAAGTTCTTTTCCATAAGCACGTATGACTATATTCGGAATACATGCCTACATTATATTAATGAATTGGAGCTAGTTCTGTGTCACCCTATGTTATGACTGTTACATGATGAACCACATCCGGCATAATTCTCCATCACTGATCCAATGCATACGAGCTTTTCACATATTGTTTTCCGCTTATTTACTTTTCCGCTGCTACTGTTACAATCACTACAAAACCCAAAAATATTACTTTTGCTACCGTTACCGTTACTTCCATATTACTTTGCTACTAAATACTTTGCTGCAGATATTAAGTTATCCAGGTGCGGTTGAATTGACAACTCAACTGCTAATACTTGAGAATATTCTTTGGCTCCCCTTGTGTCGAATCAATAAATTTGGGTTGAATACTCTACCCTCGAAAACTGTTGCGATCCCCTATACTTGTGGGTTATCAAGACTATTTCCTGGTGCCGTTGTCGGGGAGCATAGCTCTATTCTTTGAGTCACTTGGGATTTATATCTGCTGGTCACTATGAAGAACTTGAAAGACGAGAAAACAAAAATTTATCCCTCAACTACGAGGGGAGGTAAGGAACTGCCATCTAGCTCTGCACTTGATTCACCTTCTGTTTTGAGTAAGCTTGCGACACCTAAACCTGCTTCTGCTATTAATTCTGATATGTCGCATGTTATTGATGATGCCACTTCTGCTATGCATGACACTTATGATGAAACTACTTCTATGCTTGATACTACTGTGCCACTTGGTGAATTTCTTGATGAACAACTTGCTAGGGCTAGACAGAATGAAATTATTGAAACTGACAATATTGATGATAGTGATGATCAAGACTCTCCCCCTAATAAATATGAATTACCTGTTGTGCCTGAGGGCTATGTTATGGATGAAGAAGCTGCTAGAGCTACTTTTGCTTGCAATGATAGACATGATCTTAACAAGTTATTAGCTAAATGGAAGCAGCAATCTCTTAATGCTAGAATGAAACCTGACCCTGCTTTCACTACTTCACCTATCTGTGTTACTGATAAGGATTATGAATTCTCTGTTGATCCTAATATAATTACTTTGGTTGAGTCTGATCCTTTTTATGGTTATGAATCTGAAACTGTTGTGGCACATCTTGCTAAATTAAATGATATAGCCAACCTGTTCACTAATGATGAGAGAACTCGTTACTTTTATATCCTTAAAATATTTCTATTCTCATTAATGGGTGATGCTAAGATCTGGTTTAATTCTCTTGATCCTGGTCGTGTGTGTAGTCCCCAGGATATGATTTATTACTTCTCTGCTAAATATTTCCCTACTCATTAGAAACAAGCTGCTTTAAGGGATATATATAATTTTGTGCAAGTTGAAGAAGAGAGTCTCCCCCAAGCTTGGGGGAGGCTTCTCCAACTACTTAATGCTTTGCCTGATCATCCTCTTAAGAAAAATGAAATACTTGATATCTTTTATAATGGACTAACCGATGCTTCCAGAGACCACCTAGATAGTTGTGCTGGTTCTGTTTTCAGGGAAAGGACACCAGATGAAGCTGAAATTCTATTGAATAATATGTTTACAAATGAAAATAATTGGACACTTCCTGAGCCAACTCCTGAGCCTATTCCTAAACCAACTCCAAAGAAAAGAGGTGTTCTATTTCTCAGTCCTGAAGATATGCAAGAGGCAAAGAAATCTATGAAAGAAAAGGCTATTAAAGCTGAAGATGTTAAGAATTTACCTCCTATTGAAGAAATACATGGTCTTAATTTACCGCTTGTTGAAGAAATATATGATCTTAATTCATCACCAATTGAAGAAACACATGGTCTTGATAACCCGACACAGGTAGTAAAGGTAAATTCTCTCTATAGATTTGATAAAGTTGAAATCCCTCTTACTAAGCTTGCTAGCCAATGTTTGGATGAGTTTGATAACTTTATGGTTAAGCAAGAAGATTTTAATGCTTATTTTGGTAGACAATTAAAACAAAATGCTATTATGATTGAACACTTGGGTCATTATATGTCTAGAGTTAGAGGTGAACTTAAACTCATTAGTAAACATGCTTCTATGGTTACCACTCAAGTAGAACAAGTACTTAAAGCTCAAAATGATTTGCTCAATGAATTTAATAGTAGGAATAATGACTATGCTGTTAGAGTGGCTACTAGAACTGGTAGGATGATTCAGGAGCTTTGTATCATGAAGGCCACCCTAAGAGAATTGAGCAGGATTCTCAGAGAAATAATATTGATGCACCTAGTTCTTCTAAAAAGAAGAAAAAGAAAAATGATAGAACTTTGCATGCTTCTAGTGAACCTATTGCTGAAACACCTGAGAATCCGAATGATATTTCTATTTCTGATGTTGAGACACAATCTGGTAATGAACATGAAACTAGTGAAAATGTTAATGATAATGTTCATGATGATGCTCAACCTAGTAATGATAATGATGTAGAAATTGAATGTGCTATTGATCTTGATAACCCACAATCAAAGAATCAACGTTATGATAAGAGAGACTTTGTTGCTAGGAAACATGGTAAAGAAAGAGAACCATGGGTTCAGAAACCCATGCCTTTTCCTCCCAAACCATCCAAGAAAAAGGATGATGAGGATTTTGAGCGCTTTGCTGAAATGATTAGACCTATCTTTTTGCGTATGCGATTAACTGATATGCTCAAAATGAATCCTTATGCTAAGTACATGAAAGAAATTGTTACTAATAAGAGAAAGATACCGGAAGCTGAGATTTCCACCATGCTTGCTAATTACACTTTCAAGGGTGGAATACCTAAGAAACTAGGAGATCCAGGAGTACCCACTATACCTTGCTCCATTAAAAGAAATTATGTTAAAACTGCTTTATGTGATCTTGGAGCCGGTGTTAGTGTTATGCCTCTTTCGTTATATCATAGACTTGACTTGAATAAGTTGACACCTACTGAAATATCTTTGCAAATGGCTGATAAATCAACTGCTATACCTGTCGGTATTTGTGAAGATGTGCCTGTTGTGGTTGCAAACGTTACTATTTTAACGGACTTTGTTATTCTTGATATCCCCGAGGACGATAGTATGTCTATTATTCTTGGAAGACCCTTTTTAAATACTGCAGGGGCTGTTATTGATTGCAACAAAGGCAATGTCACTTTTCATGTTAATGGTAATGAGCATACGGTACACTTTCCGAGGAAACAACCTCAAGTTCATAGTATCAACTCTATTGGAAAAATTCCATCGATTATTTTTGGAGGTTTTGAATTTCCTCTACCTACTGTCAAGAAGAAATATGATATTGTTATTATTGGGGACGTGCATATCCCCGTTGAGGTAACATAGTGCTATTCGAAATTTCTACAGTTCCATGTTATTCGGAATGAGTTTGTTAACAGGACTTGATCAACCTTGTTAGTGGATTCCTTTTGATGAGCATGAGATGGATGAAGTTAGAAAGCACAACCTTCTATACCCTCCTTTTACTCTCTGTTATTTAGTTGAAATAAAGTAAAAATAGTATTTTTCTGTCTGTTTTCTGAATTATCCGTGCAATATAAAAATACCCCGAAAATAAAAGTTCTCAAAATGCCCTGAAATTGAAATATGATTTTTTCTGGAATATTTGAGAATATCTGGAACTGAGAACACAGCAGGGGGAGCAAGCACCTGGCCATGAGGGTCCAGGGCGCACCCACCCCTACAGGGCGCGCCCCCTGCCTCGTGGGCCCATGGTGGCTCCCCTCCACTTATTCCTGCACCCACACACTTCTTCTTTCTCCCAAAAAATCACCATCCAGCTCAAGCACGAGTTCTAGCTCATTTTGCTGCGATTTCCGATCTCCTTGCTCAAAGCACCTCTCACAAAACTGCTTTGGGAGATTGTTCCTTGGTATGTGACTCCTCCAATGGTCCAATTAGTTTTTGTTCTAGTGTTTTATTCATTGCAAATTTGTGTTGCTTAGGTGACCATGTTCTTGAGCTTGCATGTCAAATTTATATGGTTCCAAGTAGTTCGAATGCATGATATAGTCTCTAGGCACTTGTAGGAGTAGTTGCTATCAATTTTGTTGAGCTTGGTTCACTTTTATTTGAAGTTACTAAAAATTTCAGAAAATTTCAGAAAATAATGAAGAGATTTTTGAGGGGCTCATCGAGCCGAAGCTCGAAGGAAAAGCAAAGTGAGGAAGTAGAGAGGCCCAAATATAATCTGCCTCGCACCGCGGAGGTTCGGCCGTGTGAATGGGCTTCCGATGATTTCTTGAGAGCAGCCGGGATTTATGATGATTTTTATGAATTGGCTGAGAATGCAGGCCTCACCGACTTCCTCCGCGACCAACGCGAGTAGTATCTCTTACTCACCAATACTTTTGTGCAAAACTTTTACTATTATCCTAAGGAATCACCTCCTTCAGTAGAGTTTCATTTATATGATGTGGTTAAGAAGATGTCACTAGGTGAATTTTGCAAGGTTTGCAAAATACCTTTCGAGGGTAGTTTAGAGGAACCACATCGTAAAGATGTGGATGGATTTATTGACACTATTACTGTAGGGGAAACTAGGAAGGTTTCCGATGCAAGAATCACTAGCATACATTTTCCTGTTTTATGCTACTTTGCGAAATTTGCTAGTCGTTGCTTAATTGGTCGCGGAAACTGTGGAAACCTTAGTGTTCCTGATATTATTATTTTGTTCCATGGTTTATTCCGCGATGACTCTGTTAGTATGGGCGGTATTATTGCCAAACGGTTAAGTCTGAACCGTACAAAGGGCCCCATCTTTGGAGGTGTTTATGCTTCACGCCTTGCTGCATATTGTAACATACCTATTAGGCACTATGAAAAAGAAGAAAAATTGCTACCCACTGTTTATTTATATTATAAGAGCATGGTAGCACATTATTTTATTGTTAAGAACATGGAAAGGGAGCTTAAATGCAAATTGTTCTTTGATAAACATCAACCTGAGACTATTACTTTGCCTGCTCCTTCCTTGTTTGATTTATCTGTAGGCCAGTATCTCGTTCCGCTAGCGGCCATTCACGCCTACCGGAACCCTACGTCAGCCACAGAGCCAGAGCCGGAACCACAATTTGATCCTCCACGACAGTCTAATTACCAGTGGGATCTGGAGATGATTGCCAACCAGTGGCAATAGGAGTCTTCCTCTTCGCAGTACAACCCCAACTACAACTATGGATATCCGCCAGGCCATCCGTGGCAATAAACCAACTTAGGCCAAAAGCCTAAGCTTGGGGGAGTACGTATTTCCCACCGACATTACATTTATGTTCACACACTCATTGCTATATGTCGGTGTTCATACTCTTTCACTGTAATATCCATGCTAGTTTATTTTCTTTTTTATGCTTTCTTCTTGTGTGTTTGAAAAACCTTAAGAAAAATAAAAAAAATAGTTGTAGCTTTAAGCTAGTTTACTTTCATGCTGTAGTAATAATTAAAAAGAAAACCCAAAAAGATGTCCCGTTCTTGTTTTGCTTGTTGGGAGCTTTCCCGTGTAAATAGTTTTATTTCTTTTCTTTGGGGGTCGATAGGAGAAGACCATGATGAAATTGTTGAGGTGGCTCTTATATGCATTATTGTTGATTTAACCAAGAGCCCATATTGCCTTGTCTTCTCCTGTTTATTGAATGCTCGCAGATTCCAGCTTAGTCCAATGCACGTGCACTATTATTATTATTCACATCGTTCGGTCGTGCAAGTGAAAGGCAATTACGACGATATATGATGGACTGATTGAGATGAGATAAGCTGGTATGAACTCGACCTCTCTTGTTTTTGTAAATATGATTAGTTCATCGTTCCTGATTCAGCCTATTATGAATAAACATGTTTGCAATGACAATTAGAGATTATAGTTACTTATGACATGCTTAATTAGCTAGGAGTTTATAATGGTTTACCTTGCGTGCCAACATGCTATTAAAATGGTTGTGATGTGGTATGATGGGGTGGTATCCTCCTTTGAATGATTTAAGTGACTCGACTTGGCACATGTTCACACATGTAGTTGAAACAAATCAACATAGCCTTCACGATATTTATGTTCATGGTGGATTATATCCTACTCATGCTTGTACTCAATGTTTATTAATTTTAATGAATGTTCATGACTATTGTCGCTCTCTAGTTGGTCGCTTCCTAGTCTTTTGCTAGCCTTCACTTCTACTAAGCAGGAATACTTCTTGTGCATCCAATCCCTTAAACCCCAAAGTTATTCCATATGAGTCCACCATACCTTCCTATATGCGGTATCTACCTGCCGTTCCAAGTAAATTTGTATGTGCCAAACTCTAAACCTTCAAATGAAATTCTGTTTTTTATGCTCGAATAGCTCATATATCAACTAGGGCTGTCCATATCTTCCATGCTAGGCGGGTTATTCCCAAGAGGAGTGGACTCTACTCACTCACGAGAAAATGGTTGGTCACCGGGATGCCCAGTCTCGTGCTTTATGCAAATCAAATCAAAATAATTGCAAACAAAACTCCCCTGGGACTGTTGTTAGTTGGAGGCACTCATTTCTTTGAGAAGGTCATGGATTGATGCTTGTTGGTGGAGGGGGAGTATAAACTTTACCATTCTGTTTGGGAACCGCCTATAATCTGTTTAGCATGGAAGATATCGCCATCTCTTGGTTGTTATGTTGACAATGAAAGTATGCCGCTCAAAATATTATTTATCTCTATTTCAAAACCGAGCTCTAGCACCTCTACAAATCCCTGCTTCCCTCTGCGAAGGGCCTATCTATTTACTTTTATGTTGAGTCATCACCCTCTTATTAAAAAGCACTAGTTGGAGAGCACTGCTGTCATTTGCATCCATTACTATTAATTTATATTGGGTATGACTATGATTGGATCTCTTTTACCATGAATTACAATGTTTAGTCGGTCCTTGATCTTTAAAGGTGCTCTGCGTTTATCTTTTGCGGTCTCAGAAAGGGCTAGCGAGATACCGTCTTGTTATATCATATTATGATTGTTTTGAGAAAGTGTTCTCATCCGAGACTTATTATTATTGCTCGCCAGTTGATTATGCCATTGATATGAGTAAACAAGAGACCTAAGTGTTATTGTGAATATGGTTAGTCATAATCTTTGCTGAAAACTTGAATGCTGGCTTTCCATATTTACAACAACAAGAGAAAATAGAGTTTGTAAAAGTTTTTCTTTATCACTTTCAGTTTATCAACTGAATTGCTTGAGGACAAGCAAAGGTTTAAGCTTGGGGGAGTTGATACGTCTCCGCCGTATCTACTTTTCCAAACACTTTTGCCCTTGTTTTGGACTCTAACTTGCATGATTTGAATGGAACTAACCCGAACTGACGTTGTTTTCAGCAGACTTGCCATGGTGTTATTTATGTGGAGAAACAAAAGTTCTCGGAATGACCTGAAACTCCACGGAACTTATTTTTGGAAAATATTAAAAATACTGGAAGAAGAATCCACATCACGGGAGGGTAGGACAAAAATATTAAAAATATCCCTTAGTTTCCATTAGGACCCCGCTGCCACGGGAGGGTAGGACAAAAGATGTCATGCAAGTTCTTTTCCATAAGCACGTATGACTATATTCGGAATACATGCCTACATTATATTGATGAATTGGAGCTAGTTCTGTGTCACCCTATGTTATGACTGTTACATGATGAACCACATCCGGCATAATTCTCCATCACCGATCCAATGCCTACGAGCTTTTCACATATTGTTTTCCGCTTATTTACTTTTCCGCTGCTACTATTACAATCACTACAAAACCCAAAAATATTACTTTTGCTACCGTTACCGTTACTTCCATATTACTTTGCTACTAAATACTTTGCTACAGATATTAAGTGATCTAGGTGCGGTTGAATTGACAACTCAACTTCTAATACTTGAGAATATTCTTTGGCTCCCCTTGTGTTGAATCAATAAATTTGGGTTGAATACTCTACCCTCGAAAACTGTTGCGATCCCCTATACTTGTGGGTTATCACTTGCATATTTTGTTCACACCTTTAGGATTGACAAAACCTTCTGGTTGCATCATATACTCTTCTTTAATAAATCCATTAAGGAATGCAGTTTTGTTACTCATTTGCCAGATTTCATAAAATGCGGTAATTGCTAACATGATTCGGACAGACTTAAGCATCGCTACGAGTGAGAAAATCTCATCGTAGTCAACACCTTGAACTTATCGAAAACCTTTCACGACAAGTCGAGCTTTGTAGATAGTAACACGACCATCAGAGTCCGTCTGCCTCTTGAAGATCCATTTATTCTCAATGGCTTGCCGATCATTTGGCAATTCCACCAAAGTCCATACTTTGTTTTCATACATGGATCCTATCTCAGATTTCATGGCCTTAAACCATTTTGTGGAATCTGGGCTCATCATCGCTTCCTCATAGTTCGTAGGTTCGTCATGGTCTAGTAACATGACTTCCAGAACAGGATTACCGTACCACCCTGGTGCGGAACATACTCTGGTTTACCTACGAGGTTTGGTAGTAACTTGATCTGAAGTTTCATGATCATCATCATTAACTTCCTCACTAATTGGTGTAGGCATCACTGAACTGATTTCTGTGATGAACTACTTTCCAATTCGGGAGAAGGTACAATTACCACATCAAGTTCTACTTTCCTCCACTCACTTCTTTCGAGAGGAACTCCTTCTCTAGAAAGTATCCATTTTTAGCAATGAATATCTTGCCTTCGGATCTGTGATAGAAGGTGTATCCAACAGTTTCCTTTGGGTATCCTATGAAGACACATTTCTCTGTTTTGGGTTCGAGCTTTTCAGGTTGAAACTTTTTCACATAAGCATCGCCGCCCCAAACTTTAAGAAATGCCAGCTTAGGTTTCTTGCCAAACCACAGTTCATATGGTGTCGTCTCAACGGATTTAGATGGTGCCCTATTTAACGTGAATGCAGTTGTCTCTAATGCATAACCCCAAAACGATAGCGGTAATCAGTAAAAGACATCATAGATCGCACCATATCTACTAAAGTGCGGTTACGATGTTCGGACGCACCATTACGCTGTGGTGTTCCGGGTGGCGTGAGTTGCAAAACTATTCCGCATTGTTTCAAATGAAGACCAAACTCGTAACTCAAATATTCTCCTCCACGATCAGATCGTAGAAACTTTATTTTCTTGTTACGATGATTTTCTACTTCACTCTGAAATTCTTTGAACTTTTCAAATGTTTCAGACTTATGTTTCATTAAGTAGATGTAACAGCCTGGATGTTGGCCCTTTTCTTTTTCTTTTGATTTATTTGGTTTTTGCTCTGTTTTTCTTTTTGGAGTGGTTCTGTGGCCTTGCCACCTGGGAAGTCATCCTCATTCCCCCTCCCAAGTAGCTCATCATTCTCAAAACCTTGCGAAGATCATGTCACTTCACTCCTTGACCAAACCCTAAATTCTTTTTCTCAGGAATATTCCTTTTTCTATTAAAGGAATAACCCTAATTGCCCTAGGTTGTGAAGCAACCTATATTTCTGTCCATCCAAAAATTCCCAAATAATTCTCATAATTTCTTTGGGTCATACGTTGCTCAAATATGCCCAAACTTTCCCGTCCTAGCCCAAGAATAATCCCCCAATTTTAATCTTCATTTCTGTCCAGTGTGCCTTTCTGTGAAGGAAGTGCAACCTATACTTTCCTGATTGCTCGCAAACCTTTTGGGCATTCTCTTATGTTAAAATAATTGCCTCATGCCAAAATTCAACTTTATTTGCCTAGCCATCTTCCTCAGCAATTTTTCAAACTTTCTGTCAGACAGAAGGCATTGTGAAGGAAGTACTAGCTAGGGTTATCCAAATGAGTTGAAATTCTGCACACTCCTTCATGTTCTCATATTATGACACTCCTCCAAATTTCAGACCCATCCAATCATCTATGTCAGCACAAGATCAAATCTTTGATTCTAGCAATCTTTTCAGGTTGTGAAGCAAGTGCATTTTATATTGCTTCATTAATTCTAAGAAAATACCACATTGTTCTCCTACCTATATAACATCTCTCCACCAAATTTGGGATCATTTCATTGAGCCATTTGATCACCAAAATTATTTCAAGATTCTGGTCAGTGAGAATGTTTGTGAAACAAGTACCATTTTGGTGAATCCAATTGGTATGAAATTTTTACAGCATCTTTGTATGGCCAAATCATCAAGCCTTGCCAAATTTCAGCTCAAGTGGCTTCTCCATGCGAGTGCTTCTTCCTGTTTTTGCTTCTGGACCAGTTTATGTGGTTGTTAAGCAACTATATTAAATACTGGTTCAAATCATCTCAAACTTACCAGGATTATAGTCCTTCCTAAGCTAATCACCCCAGACAAACTCTTTGGCTCCAATCAAGTTCCTGTGGATCACCAGTGCACGCTCAAGTTTACTGCAGTAAACTTCAGACGTTGATTACCATTTAACCAGAGAAATTTTCACCAAACTACCACCGCAGTTGAAACCTACCCTGGAAGAACTAACCACTAGACAACGTTTTCAAACCTTTGGCACCTTCTCCTCGCCAGCCCACGCGGTGACCACCGTTTTGGCACGCACTGGCCGCGTCCAGAGCATCATCTTGCTCGGGCCCCTCCTTTGCTCGGCGTCTCAGCGAGCACGAGCGTGTCCAGCCCTAGCCCGCGTCGTTGCCGTTCCCCTGGACCCCTCTCCCCCTCCGTCTGTTTCCTCACCGACGCTCGCCGCCGAACGCCCACGAGAGCATAGTGCGCTGACCGTCGTCTTCCTCCTTGGTCGCTTCTCCCCTGCGTCCCTTGGCCTCCACTGCCCCGTGAGAGCCTCCACTACTCCTCCTACGTCGTCTACCTCCGAGCTCGTGAGCATGGGCACGCATCCGCGGCGGCCGACACGCGTCCGCGGAGACGGCAGCTCGCCTCCTCCTCCCCTGCCTATATAAGGTCGTCCCGGCTGCGTCTCTCCTCTCCATCCACATCCCCACACTCCTCTGACCCTGCCCAACCACTTGCCCGAGCTCAAGTCGCTCTCCTCGACCCCCATCGCCACCATGGCTGCCGCCGGCCACTGCTCAAATTCGAGCAAGCCGCACATTTCCCCCTCGTTTAACCACCACCAGAAGACCGAACCACCACCGGAGCACCTCCCCAACCCTTCGCCTCGTCGCTGGAGTGTCGTATCCCCGAGTTCCACCTCTGCCCGAGGCCGGCGTCCGCCGCGGCTGGCATCCCGCTCCGCCGAGCTCTTCCCCGCGGCTGCATCGTAGCTGGACAGGATCTCCTCGGCCCCCTGAGTCCAACGGTGGGTCGGGCGCCGCCTTGGGTGGCCGGAGTCGCCGGCAGGCCTTGTCGGCGTCGAGCCCAGTCCTCTGCTCCGCAGGCGGGCTCGGGGAGAAGACGAAGACGACGGCCTCTCCCCGCCAGCTGGGCGGTGGGACCCGTGGCCCCAACCCGTCAGCGTCCCAGCGTTGACCCCGCGCCGTCGCTGACGTGGATAAGTGGAGGCGTATTCCCGCGAATACGTCTCCCGCACACGAAAGCGTACTCTGGTCTTCTTTGGACAAGAATGTGTTTTCCGTTCTGGAAAATGTATTTTTGGAGAAGGCGCTTTCTGTTTTCCAGCTGAGGGCTTGTTTGTGATGATTTCATTACAGATAGGTCCCTGGCAGAAAAACAACTATATCTTTTTACTCCCAACTCCGATTGAGGTGATTCCAAAGCCAACTTCTTTGTTTCGTCGAGCCTGTTCGTTGGTATCATCTTCACCATGTTTTAACATTCTGAAAATGACCATTTTGCCCTTGCCTGTAAACAGCCCCTGCGAGAGAGAACTGTTTCCGACGAATCTTTCTGCGACCATTTCGCACTTCTTCCCGGAGTATTCTTCATCCCCAGGCAAGCCACAACCACCATTTGCATGATAGCCATGCAGTAGCATTGGTTTTCAACTTGATTCTTTAAATAACTGTATGTTTGTTTTGCTGCTGCTGTCGTTATTTCGGTAATGCTTATGGATCAGTGGTTACCGTCATGCTATATTTTCTTGCACTCTGTTATCATGTTCTACCTGCTAGGATTACTTTCATTTTGACCATTCTTGGTAGTAGTACATATTGGGTTGGTCATGTTCTTTGGTGCATGACTGTCGTCGGTTACCGAGTACCGTTGATATGCACTGTTCTTTTTCTGTTAGTTGGTTAAGAGTTTACTCGGTAATGTTATTGATGTGTTCTTGCATGGTATTTGTTGTTGATGCTAGTAGTCTTGTTATGCTATGAGTAGCGTTGTACTTGTAATATTCATGCTAGTCATTATGCTATGCTCAGTTGGATATGATTCATTGTTGATATGGTGGATAGTTATGTTGCACCCCCATGCTTATGTTGATATCATGCTCATGCATTGTAATTGCATCATGTTATTTTATCATGGCTCAGCATTTTGCATTCAGGTTTAACCGGATTAAATTGAACTTGAACAACTGTTGGCTGAGTCATGGTGCCACCATATCGAGCTGACTAGTGCAACCAGCTTACCTTTATGGGAAGGTCCTAACTGGGTCTATTGTCATGCCTCTCGCCGGTGCCTCCAACGAGGGAAGGTTATGGACGCACTGTTGGGGATATTACTACTAGGTGTAAACCGGCCAAGGAAGTCGGGTTATCCCCATAATGGATTGTTTATACTTAAAAGCCCATGAAGACAAGGAATAAAGCAGTTTACTACAGAGACTCGAAGGCCCAAGGCCCAAAGGTAGATTAAGGCCTGTAGCTATAAACCGCCATGTAGTACATGACTTGTATTGTAAGGTATGACAAAGTAGAGACCGGGCCGGTATGTGTATAAACCGGCATCGGGACTCTGTAAGCCGGCGGGCGTCGACCTGTGTATATAAAGGCACGACCCGGCGGCGGTTCAAGGACAACACACAACAACTCGAGACTCAGGCAAAGCGTATTCGCTCCCTGGTCGTCGAAACCCCAGCAATTCCATCACAACTAGACGTAGGCTTTTACCTTCATCGTAAGGGGCCGAACTAGTATCAAACTCTCGTGTCCCTTGTCGGGTTTAACCCCTTTAAGCTAACCCGTTGCGATGGCTCCACGACTAAGTCATTTCGCTAGGACATCTGCCGTGACAATTCCACGACAGTTGGCGCCCACCGTGGGGCTATCGCGCGATGGTTTTGAGTTCTTGAAGGGCAATTTTGAAGGGCTCAAGGGATATGCCATGGGCCGGATGACCAAGAGTCGTCGCGGCAAGCTCTACATCGACGACGCGAGTTGTGGCCCCGAGGCTGGCTCAATTGAGTACGGGTACCGGGTCCCCTTTGGAGGAATTCACGTCTTCATCGGCAAGATCGGCGAACCAGGCCCTGAGCCGGACATCTGCACCGACCTCGTCGAGATGGCTCAGCATGCAAGCTCTGCCCGGATTCAGCCCGCCATGAAGCGTGCGTTCGTAGGATTCATCAATGGTGCGGAACTTGAACCGGCGTCCGATGGCGAGACCGTCATCTATTCAGATGATGAGTCGTCCACCGGGGAGACCGAGTCACTGTACCAACTGCAAGATGGCCAGTTTGGGGGCTATTCCGATGGCGACAGTATTCCGGACCCCTTTGAACCGTTGAACCGGGTTGCGATCTTCATGGCTGGAACTCAGCCCACGTCGCAATCTTCAACCGCGGCAGCAATAATTTCCGGATCGGCAGCTAGGGCGGGAGGCCCCGCGCGCCGGCCGGCCCAAATCTTGTCCGATTTATTGGACGCCTGGACGACCTTACTGACCACACAAGTTACCGCCGACACCCAAGATCAGCATAATGCGGAGGTGGCTAAGCTGCAGGATCAGATAACTCAAGCTAAGGAGGACTTAGCGGCTGAAGAAACCAGGATGGCTGAGGAGCGGGCTGCTTTAGAGGCACAAGCAAAGCGGATTCAGGCAGAAAATTATCGACTCCTGTTGGATCAGAACGCTTCAAACGACGTGTTAAGGAGAAGGCATCGGTCACGACTACCACCGGTTTATGAGGCAATGAATCTCTTTGGCACGCCAGGAGCAGGAACCAGTAATCCGGCAGCGGTGAACCGGATTGAAGCGCCGAGGACCGGAGCACCGGATCAGCCACGGGTGACGGATCCCCCTCGACGGACCCATAACCCGCTGCAGTATGTACCAGCGCCGCCGGGTCACTTCTCCATCCCTTTGGATAATATGATCGCTGCCGCATCACGATTAGCCGCTATTCCAATGGAGGGTGAATCCCCAGCGGCGGTTGAGACGCGGCGTGCTAGGGATCTTCTTCAGACGGCTATGGTGCAGCAGCAGGCTTATTCATACAGCCGAGACAGAATTCATTCAACCCCACGCCTGAGCCGGAGTTATAGCAGGCACATCGATGAACCGGCTGTGTCAAGCAGTGCGCGGAACCGAGACGCTCCTCGAGGACCTAATCCGGCATGTGGTGGGGCAAATGCTCAGGATGTGGTGAACAACGGAGCACGTCGAGAAGTCGAGTTAGCAGCGCAGGACCGTTAGCTCACTCCGGTTCGTCCGGTGGCTTCCGTAGAGCAAGGCCTTACTTTCAGCTCTTGGGGGGTGCCCTGCCTCATCCCGGCTTTGCGCAATGTACGGCTGCCCAAGGATTTCAAGGGCCCCGTAAGGTGCCTAATTACACCGCTGATGTGCCTCCCGAGTCATGGATTGAGAGTTATGAGATGGCTATGGAGATGTTAGATGTGGATGAAGCGGCCTGCGCGAAATATTTCGCTATGATGTTGGATGGAACAGCTCGCACGTGGTTGAAAAGCTTACCAGTTAATTCCATTGGGACATGGGCTGAGTTAAAAGCCCGGTTTATAGCAAACTTCAAAGACACGTGCAAGCAACCTATGTCAATTGTGGACTTAGCCGCCTGCGTCCAGGGAGAAGGCGAGTCAACAACCCATTGGGTGCGCCGGGTTTCGGAGATCTTACATTCTTCGGATCGCATCAATGCCGACTCGGCGGTTATAACATTGGAGGGGAATTGTCGGTTTCAGCCTTTAAAGTTGAAGTTGGGACGGCTCAAGCGTCACTGCAATGACATGGGAACACTTATGGCTGCTCTGGTTAAGTATGCTGATTCAGATAGTACCAAGGACCCCGAGTCTGACGTTGACAAACCGGGGAAGGGAAAGAAGAGCGGCAACGCCAAGGGGCAGCAGCATAACCCGACGGGCCACAATAATAATGGTAAGCGGAAAGCAGATCATAATTCAGATTTTGTGGCTAACACCAATACACAGGGTAATGGTCAGCGTCGTAAAGGAAAGCCGCCCCCAAGAAGGGCAGAGCCCAGTCCTAATCCAGAGCGCCTGAATTACCTGTTGAACCAGCCCTGCCCGAAGCATGGAACGCAGGACAAACCGGCCACGCACCTCTGGAAAGATTGTTATATCATGCGAGAATTCAAAAATTCAGATTTCTTCCAGAATGATCATGGACCATCCGGCGGTTCAGGATCCGGGTCCTATGGGCCGGGTTATGGAGGAGGCAACTCCGGTTCAGAATTCCAAGGCAATCAGGGTGGACATGGCAATCAAGGCAATCAGAGCAACCAGGGTGGTTATAACCAACAAGGGTTGCAGCAGCAACAGTTAGGGTACCAAAGTCACCCAAAATAGTTGAATAGTGGATAGTACCACGTTTTCACCACCAGCTTATGCAAACGCGATCAGAAGCTTCATAAACGAGCGGTGAACTCGGTTGAACCGGTGGTGCCTCGTTATTTGCGATGGTCTGAGTAGCCTATTGTCTGGAGCCGAGAGGATCACCCGCCCCGGGTTGACAATCCGGGTCATTTGGCGTTCTTGGTGGCGCCTCAGGTTGGAGGTTACAAATTCTAAGGTGCTCATGGACGGAGGCAGCAGTATCAACATCTTATATTATGACACCTTCCGTCGTATGGGGTTGGCAGATAAGAATCTTAAACCGTCGAACACTATTTTCCATGGTGTGGTGCCTGGCAAATCAGCCTATCCGGTTGGTAAAATAGCTCTGGAAGTCGCTTTTGGAGATGAGTATGACTCAAGATCAGAGACACTGACTTTCGAAGTGGTGAAAATCCAAAGCCCGTATCATGCCCTGTTTGGATGGCCGGCTTACGCTAAGTTCATGGCACGACCCTGTTATGCTTATCTGCAGCTCAAGATGCTGGGTCATAAAGGGACTATCACAGTACATGGAAGCCGCAAGATCGCTTTGGAGTGTGAGGAAGGTGATGCGGCCTATGCTGAGTCGGTTTGCGCAGCAGAGGAGTTGAAGTTCTATAAGGACAACGTTGATCCGGCGGACATGACTTCTTTGAAGAAACCAACCACGGAGCATGATTCGGCCTTGAAGTTTAAATCGGCTGATGAGACTAAGATGGTTGATTTTGTGCCCGGCGATTCATCCAAACAGTTCATCATCAGTGCAAATCTGGATCCGAAATAGGAAAGCGCGCTCATCGAGTTCATCCGTGAGAATCGGGATATCTTTGCATGGAAGCCTTCTGACATGCCAGGTGTACCGAGGGAACTCGCTGAGCACACCCTTAATATTGATCCCAAGTTTAAACCGGTCCGACAATTCCTTCGTCGGTTCAATGAAGAGAGGCGCAAGGCTATTGGTGAGGAGGTAGCCTGGCTCTTGGCGGCAGGGTTCATTGTTGAAGTTTTTCATCCGGAGTGGTTGGCTAATCCGGTGCTGGTGCTTAAGAAGAATGGCACCTGGCGTATGTGTGTGGATTACACGGATTTGAACAAAGCGTGTCCGGCTGATCCTTTTGCCCTCCCCCGTATAGATCAAATCATTGATGCTACGGCGGGTTGTGAGCATTTGAGTTTTCTGGATGCTTATTCAGGTTATCATCAGATTAAGATGGCAGTTAAGGACCAGGAGAAGACAACTTTTATAACTCCCTTTGGAGCCTTCTGCTATGTGTCTATGCCCTTTGGGCTCAAGAGTGCCCAGGCAACTTATCAGCGTTGTGTTCCGAATTGTCTTCATAACCAGATTAGGCGCAACGTTCATGCTTATGTGGATGATATTGTGGTGAAGTCCAGGAAGGAGGAAACATTAATAGATGACTTAAAGGAGACCTTTGATAACCTCCGGGTTTATAAGATGATGCTCAACCCGGCCAAGTGTGTTTTTGGTGTGCCAGCAGGCAAGCTTTTGGGTTTTCTGGTGTCTAACAGGGGCATTGAAGCTAATCCGGAGAAGATCAAGGCTATTACTTCACTGGCTAAACCGAAGTGCATCAATGATGTTCAGTGACTGGCAGGCCGGATTGCAGCATTGAGCTGGTTTATAAGTCGTCTCGGGGAGAAGGCCATCCCTTTATATCAAATGCTGAAGAAAACGGACAACTTTGTCTGGAGTGATGCGGCTAATGAAGCGTTTGAGGCTCTAAAGCGGCAGCTTGCCGAACCACCTGTTCTTGCTGCTCCCATGGACAAGGAACCATTGCTGTTATATGTGGCTGCTAATGCTCGGGCTGTCAGCGTGGCTATTGTGGTGGAGCGCAAGGAGGCAGGAAAGGAGTATCCGGTTCAACGGCCGGTTTATTATATCAGTGAGGTGCTCATTGAGTCAAAACAGAGATATCCACATTGGCAGAAGCTTGTATATGGGGTTTTTATGGCGAGCCGGAAGCTGAAGCAATACTTTCAGGGCCATCCCATTACTGTGGTCAGTTCTGCTCCTTTGGGAGATATCATCCAGAACAGAGAAGCGACTGGCCGGGTTGCTAAGTGGGCTATTGAGCTTGGGCCTCATGGATTAAAATATATGCCTCGCACGGCCATCAAGTCTCAAGCACTCGTTGATTTCATCAATGACTGGATAGAGTTGCAGGTGCCGGAGGATAGACCGGATAACACATACTGGACGATTCATTTCGACGGATCCAGGCAATTGGAGGGCTCGGGGGCTGGAGTGGTTCTTACTTCCCCTCGAGGTGACAAATTTTGTTATGTTCTCCGCTTGATGTTTCCTTGTACTAATAATGCAGCTGAGTACGAGGCCCTGCTCCATGGTCTTCGGATGGCTAAGGAGATGAATCTGAGCCGGGTTAAATGTTTTGGTGACTCGGACCTAGTGGCTCAACAAGTTTCTGGTACTTGGGATTCCAAGGACCCCCTCATGGCAGCGTATCGTCGAGAGGTGGATATTGTTGCAGGTCATTTCAAGGGTTATCAGGTTGATCATGTAGACCGGCGAAAGAATGAAGCGGCGGACGCTTTAAGCCGGTTGGGCTCCCAGCGTAAACCGGTGCCGCCCAATGTTTTTCTTGATGTTTTGCATAACCCGTCGGTCAAGCTACCCACGGAGGAGGACTTAGCTATTCCTGATCCGGAGGCTCAGTTGGTGGCGGCGCTTCATGTCACCCCGGATTGGACGATCCCATATTTGGCGTATATGAACCGGGGTGAGTTACCAGAGGATGAAGTTCTGGCCAGGCAGATAATCCGGCGTTCCAAGTCCATGACTATTGTCAATGGCGAGCTACATCATTGCAGTGTCTCAGGGGCTTTTCAACGTTGTGTTTCTCCTGAAGAAGGTCGTGAAATTTTACGCGAGATTCACGAAGGTGATTGTGGTCATCATGCCGGTTCAAAGTCCCTGGTGGCTAAGGCTTTTCGTCACGGTTTCTATTGGCTGACGGCTCATGCTGATGCTGAGGACTTGGTCAAAAGGTGCGATGGCTGTCAGAAGTTTGCACGCCGGGCTCATGTTCCGGCTCAGGAGCTGAGGATGATTCCAATTACCTGGCCGTTTGCAACCTGGGGGCTTGATATGGTTGGACCCTTTAAGAGGTCTAAGGATAAGAAGACCCACCTCTTGGTGGCGGTTGATAAATTTACCAAGTGGGTGGAGGCAGAGCCAGTTAGCAAATGTGATGCAGCCACGGCGGTTCAATTTATGAAGAAGGTGATATTCCGTTTTGGTTTTCCACACAGCATTATAACAGACAATGGCACGAATCTTTCCAAGGGTGCTATGGAGGAGTTCTGTCAAAGAGAGCACATCCGTCTTGATGTGTCTTCAGTGGCCCACCCCCAGTCTAATGGTCAAGCGGAGAGAGCTAATCAGGAAATCTTGAAGGGGATCAAGCCCCGGCTTATGGTTCCTTTGCAGAGGACACCGGGTTGTTGGGTTGAAGAGCTGCCTTCCGTTTTATGGAGCATTAACACCACCCCCAATAGATCTACGGGTTATACACCCTTCTTCATGGTTTATGGAGCGGAAGCTGTCCTTCCAAGTGATATTCGTCATGACTCACCACGAGTGGCAGCTTATGTTGAAGCGGATAATGAAAGAGCACGCCAGGATGCGTTGGACCTGTTGGATGAGAAACGGGACGTAGCGGCGGCTCGCTCGGCGATTTATCAGCAAGACCTGCGGCGTTATCACAGTCGCCGGGTTAAAACCAGAACTTTTCAAGAAGGCGATCTAGTGCTCCGGCTTATCCAAGATCAGACCGATATGCACAATTTATCCCCGCCTTGGGAAGGGCCCTTTGTGGTCAGCAAGAATCTGAACAACGGATCATATTACCTCATTGATGTTCGAGAGCATAAAGACTCACGCAAGTCAGAGGAGGAGACGGTCCGGCCGTGGAACATAGCTCATCTACGGCCTTACTACACCTGAGCCATAGGCTCCTATCATGTACATATTTTGACGATGTATATATTATGATCAATATAATAAACCGGAGCCCCAGCTAAAGCGGGGTATCTGTTGTTCTTCTCATATCATGGGTGGTTACACGGAGGATTCTGTTGGTAAAGCGACATCCGGTTTACCCTTTGATTCAGCTTTACAGCTGTCTATCAATATAAGTCACTTGGGGGCTTGGTCGTATTTGAACCATAGCTACACCTCTTGGCTGGCTCAAGGCCACAAAAGAAAGTCACTTGGGGGCTTGGTCGTATTTGAACCATAGCTACACCTCTTGGCTGGCTCAAAAGCCACGACAGTAAGTCACTTGGGGGCTTGGTTGTGTTCAACCATAGCTACACCTTTTGGCTGGCGCAATGCCATTACTTAGGGGCCAAAGAGTGTTGTCAAGAACAACTCAAACATAGGCACCCGTTGAGCACAGCTCAAAATGTTGCTTGGGGATTCTTTGCTATCGCAATGAACAAAGAAATCTACACTTGCAATAGGCTATCAAGCCGTGGCTTGGAAGCCTGGTATATACACCTAAAACCCTGGGTTAACCTGCCTTCATTAAGTAAGTCACTCCGCCCAGGTAAGCCTGGTATGACCCGCCAACTTGACAAGTCAATCGCATATGACCCTGAACTTGTCAATGATAGACCGGCGATTGGTTAAAGATTGAGGACCATCTTAAAAGGCTTTGTAAAACGGTTTAACTCAGTGGCCTGGCAGCCCATGAAAAGCCTCACATTTGGGCCTGGCAGCCCTTGAAAAGCCTCGACTACAAGTTTTTTTCTTCTCTGGTTTTTATTGGTCAGTTTTTTTTCCCTTGTTAAAGTTTTGAGCTAAACCGGCGTCCAATGGCCCGGCCTGATTATAAGTCATCCGTATAAACCGGTGTTTATTTAACCAGGCCTGGAGTTAACTATAAGTTGCCAGGATGATCATCCGGTGTTTATCATAACCCGGCATCACTTATTATATACCAGCATAACATGGTTTGAGTTATCAATACTCAGTATTTGGGTCGTCACCCTTATTACAAGAATGTTGGTAAACCAACAAAGTGATTCAATATCACAGGTATGATATGTTTCATATTTCATCATTTAAAGCTATGGTTATCAACCTTGGCTATATATTGGGCATTATGACCCGTCCGACGGTAAACCGCCAGGACAGTTTTCACTTTGTTTTATGCAGAAACAGGGCTGTGTAAAACCGATAAAGATCATAAGCAAATATAGCATGACGGATTAACAATATTGTGTGCAACAAGTATGCACGATGGCATATCAGATCAGCTGTTCAAGCTAGCCTATTACAAGGCGTTTCGACTGCCCATAAGAATGATTGTTTTTCACAAAGATGACAATAGGCACAAGTTAAACCGGCTTCCGGATTATGATTCTGCCTCAGGTTGATGTGAAGGTTGCGGATCTTCCTGCGCCGGTTCATCCTCCTCTCCACCCAGTGGCTGGAAGTCAACAGTTGTCCAATCAATTCCTGATAAGGCTTGAAAGACAGCTTCGTCATGTATAAGATCAGACGGTTCAACATCAGGAGCGTAAGTGTGCTTACGGATCGGCGGGATCAGACTTTCCACGTCATAAGTTGGAGCACTTATTCGCTTGCCACTGGCGTCATATACATTCTGGTAAATTGACAAGTTGCATCTTCAGCCAACTTACTTGCCAGTGGTCGCATCTCTCTTGTGATAGCCCGGAGATCGTCATTGTTAAATTCTGAACCGTCCTCTTTTTGGCTTGGGTAACCATTTCCAACATCTTCCGGATCAAGGTCAGAGATCCAGGCCTTGGCGCGCGTCAGTGCAGTAAGGGCACCGGACCTAGCAGCGGATTTCTTCAATTCCACAATCCGGGCAGGCATCATAGACAATTTTTCCAGCGTTTCCTTGATTAGCGACGGGGGCGGATGGTTATTGGAAGCTGTGCAGATAGCTCGTTGCGCGCCGGTATAAAGCTGCTCTACCAAAGTATAGACGGCCTTCAATTTTTTGCGCATATCTGCGCCATGATGAGTAACACGGCTACCTGCAAAAGGATCATATTATTATTAAACCGGAAGTTTTTATAACTAGTGTTGTTACATATTGGTGAAGAGATTGTTACCAAAGATGGCAGAGGTCATGGCATCAATCTGCCGCTTCAGGCTGCTCAGCTCTTCTGTGGCCGGTTTAAGGGCGTTTTCTGCATCTTCTGCCCGCTTTAACAAGGTGGTCTTTTCAGTTGCCCAATCTGCCCGTTCGCCTTTGAAGAATTCCTTCAGCTGCTCCATGGTTGTTAAAGCGGTGGTCAGCTCGCTCTTAACTTTGCAAGTTTCGTCTACCTGAGACTTGATGTTTCCTTGGAGATCAGTGATTTGGGAGTCTTTTTTGGACAACTCAGCCTGCAAAATACAGATAATAAGTTAGCATTACAACATTGAAGTCCCAACCAAACCTTTTGGCTGGCGCAATGCCATTACTTAGGGGCCAAAGAGTGTTGTCAAGAACAACTCAAACATAGGCACCCGTTGAGCACAGCTCAAAATGTTGCTTGGGGATTCTTTGCTATCGCAATGAACAAAGAAATCTACACTTGCAATAGGCTATCAAGCCGTGGCTTGGAAGCCTGGTATATACACCTAAAACCCTGGGTTAACCTGCCTTCATTAATTAAGTCACTCCGCCCAGGTAAGCCTGGTATGACCCGCCAACTTGACAAGTCAATCGCATATGACCCTGAACTTGTCAATGATAGACTGGCGATTGGTTAAAGATTGAGGACCATCTTAAAAGGCTTTGTAAAACGGTTTAACTCAGTGACCTGGCAGCCCATGAAAAGCCTCACATTTGGGCCTGGCAGCCCTTGAAAAGCCTCGACTACAAGTTTTTTTTCTTTCTCTGGTTTTTATTGGTCAGTTTTTTTTCCCTTGTTAAAGTTTTGAGCTAAACCGGCGTCCAATGGCCCGGCCTGATTATAAGTCATCCGTATATACCGGTGTTTATTTAACCAGGCCTGGAGTTAACTATAAGTTGCCAGGATGATCATCCGGTGTTTATCATAACCCGGCATCACTTATTATATACCAGCATAACATGGTTTGAGTTATCAATACTCAGTATTTGGGTCGTCACCCTTATTACAAGAATGTTGGTAAACCAACAAAGTGATTCAATATCACAGGTATGATATGTTTCATATTTCATCATTTAAACCTATGGTTATCAACCTTGGCTATATATTGGGCATTATGACCCGTCCGACGGTAAACCGCCAGGACAGTTTTCACTTTGTTTTATGCAGAAACAGGGCTGTGTAAAACCGATAAAGATCATAAGCAAATATAGCATGACGGATTAACAATATTGTGTGCAACAAGTATGCACGATGGCATATCAGATCAGCTGTTCAAGCTAGCCTATTACAAGGCGTTTCGACTGCCCATAAGAATGATTGTTTTTCACAAAGATGACAATAGGCACAAGTTAAACCGGCTTCCGGATTATGATTCTGCCTCAGGTTGATGTGAAGGTTGCGGATCTTCCTGCGCCGGTTCATCCTCCTCTCCACCCAGTGGCTGGAAGTCAACAGTTGTCCAATCAATTCCTGATAAGGCTTGAAAGACAGCTTCGTCATGTATAAGATCAGACGGTTCAACATCAGGAGCGTAAGTGTGCTTACGGATCGGCGGGATCAGACTTTCCACGTCATAAGTTGGAGCACTTATTCGCTTGCCACTGGCGTCATATACATTCTGGTAAATTGACAAGTTTGCATCTTCAGCCAACTTACTTGCCAGTGGTCGCATCTCTCTTGTGATAGCCCGGAGATCGTCATTGTTAAATTCTGAACCGTCCTCTTTTTGGCTTGGGTAACCATTTCCAACATCTTCCGGATCAAGGTCAGAGATCCAGGCCTTGGCGCGCGTCAGTGCAGTAAGGGCACCGGACCTAGCAGCGGATTTCTTCAATTCCACAATCCGGGCAGGCATCATAGACAATTTTTCCAGCGTTTCCTTGATTAGCGACGGGGGCGGATGGTTATTGGAAGCTGTGCAGATAGCTCGTTGCGCGCCGGTATAAAGCTGCTCTACCAAAGTATAGACGGCCTTCAATTTTTTGCGCATATCTGCGCTATGATGAGTAACACGGCTACCTGCAAAAGGATCATATTATTATTAAACCGGAAGTTTTTATAACTAGTGTTGTTACATATTGGTGAAGAGATTGTTACCAAAGATGGCAGAGGTCATGGCATCAATCTGCCGCTTCAGGCTGCTCAGCTCTTCTGTGGCCGGTTTAAGGGCGTTTTCTGCATCTTCTGCCCGCTTTAACAAGGTGGTCTTTTCAGTTGCCCAATCTGCCCGTTCGCCTTTGAAGAATTCCTTCAGCTGCTCCATGGTTGTTAAAGCGGTGGTCAGCTCGCTCTTAACTTTGCAAGTTTCGTCTACCTGAGACTTGATGTTTCCTTGGAGATCAGTGATTTGGGAGTCTTTTTTGGACAACTCAGCCTGCAAAATACAGATAATAAGTTAGCATTACAACATTGAAGTCCCAACCACATAAAAAGTTATCTACTTGACACTTGGGGGCTAATGCGGATTGCTTCTTATCAGCTATTAATTTAAAGTCCCAACCACATAACAAGTTATCTACTTGACACTTGGGGGCTAATGCGGATTGCTTCTTATCAGCTATTAATTTAAAGTCTCAAGCACATAAAAAGTTATCTACTTGACACTTGGGGGCTAATGCGTATTCGTTCAGATTCAGATGGATTGTCATCATTATAAGTGGTGAGATTAGTAGGATGTACCGGTTCATTCTAAAAAGATATAAGCCCGTTCATGGGGGCTACACCAGCAAAATGCAAATATCGATTCAAGACCCGGTTCAAACCAATGTTATGCACCGGCCCTTGGGGGCTACTGGAGTTGATACGTTAGACCAGTTCTAACAAAAGGACTGTTGGAATATTTATGCAAAGGGAAAGTGACATTTACCTCATACCGCTCCTTCATCAGGCCTACTAAACCGGCTTCAAAGTCGCGGCTTGTATACAGGCGGTTTAAAAAACCAGAATGAAGGTCTTCAGCGCTGAGGTTGGTATAGTTGGATAACTCGGATTCCCATTTCCCTTTGTCCATAGCAGAAATTTCTTCTTTGGCGCTATGCTTTGATAACGCGACAGGACGACCAGGGGAGCTGAAACCAAGGCCAGTTACGACAACATCGTCGTCCATAGTTCTGGCAGGGCTTGGCGGTTTATCAATTGCTTTAGCCGGACTCGGCGGATCAACAGTTGGACTTAATGGATCAGCTGACTGGCTTGTTGGATTATTTTCTACCGGTTCAACAAGCGTGTCGGTTGCTTGAGGTTCCGGATTATCAATAACAGTGTTAGCCTCCGGGTCAATAGCCTCTGGGGTTTTCTCCGGCTCGGTAGCCGGTTCATGGTCGGTTGGCCTATTCAATCTAGCCTTCTTTCTTGGTCTGGCTTTAGCACTGAAAAAGAGCAGACACGAAGATCGATACGACAATATAATACAAGACCAAAAAGTTAAAAGTATGTTATGCTTACCCAGGGACGGTTCTCAGAGGAGGAAGTTGTATCGCTGACGACTCGCCGGACGATGAATGGGAAGTTCCCTGATAATTTGAGTCAGACGGATTAAGAGGATATCGGATGTAACCCGCCTTAGGATAAAGGGTGTCAGGAGTATAAGCAACCTCTTGGCGGCGTTTGCGAACCGGCGAATTTGGTAAACCGGAGGAGGTCACCACTTGGCCACTATGTCGAGTTGTGCGGCGAGCTTCATGCTGCTGCGTCTTTAAAAGAAAGTGCGGGTCCAAATAAGAAAGAGGGCATGAAAATTTTACTTTCCGAATGGCTCGACGGATTCTTGGTACTGGCACAGGATCAGAATCAGAAGAAAGAATAGTTACCTCATCAGCATGGCTGGCTTCCGCTTCATCCTGATAATGATCATTGTCAATAAGGTGTATAAAAAATGAACCGAGAGAGTCAAGTTCTACCTCTGAATCCGGAATATCCAGATCATCATCAATAATGGGCTCGGACGGTTCAACGTTCCTTCTTTTCATAGGCTTTTTTGAAGCCTTGGTCTTAAGCCGAGGATTCTTTACCGGTTTATCTTGTGATTTTTCTTCCAGAATGGATCATCGGCCTGCATAGACAAATAGTAAGTCATCAAAGGAGAAATTTAACAAAGGATGGATAAAGGCAGAAATACGATAGATTATACCTTTGGCGGTTTATTGGCAGCATAGAAAGGACTAAGCCCGGTTTTGCTGCACACATCTATTGGCTCATTAAGCATCTTTTTAACAGCTTCGGTGACTTCATCATCAGTCAGCTGGATGTCAATATGGCGTTGCGGGTCTTTCAGATCCCCTGTGTATTCACACATTAAACCGGGTCGCCGGCTTAAAGGTAAAACGCTCCATGAAACCCAGCATCGGACAAAATCCACGCCTGTCAGCCCATTTGCAACAAAGGCTCTGAGCTTTGCCAGTTGAGGGGCATATTTTGCTCACTCCTGGGCGGTCAACCGTTGAGCAAAGGGATGAGCTTGGGTAAGCCGGTGTGGACGGTAACCCGGCAAAGGATTTTCATTGGTTGGGGCTGTGTTGCGGCAGTAGAACCAAGTCTGATTCCAGTCCTTAGGATGACTATGAAGCTTGGCATGAGGGAAATCAACATCTCTCCGCTTCTGAATTGAAACCCCGCCTAGTTTAGTATTGGGGCCATCCGTAAACTCAGTACGGCGGTTTAGATAAAAGAAATCCTGGAACAGATCAACAGTAGGCTCCTCTTGCAGGTACACTTCACAGAATACTTGCCAGTCACAAATATTGGATATGGAGTTTGGACCAATATCTTGGGGATGGATTTGAAAGTCGGCGAGCACGTCACGGAATTTTTTTGATCCGGGAGGAGTGAAGCCTCGGCTCAGGTGATCAGTAAATACAATAACTTCTCCGTCTTGGGGTTTAGGAGGAAATTCTGGACCGGGGACTCGCCAATGAATAGTGTCCTTATTTGCTAAAGCGCCCGTTGCAACACAACCAGCCAGCTGCGCTTCCATAACCCGGGAAGGAACCCAATTACAGGAACAGAATTGTTTGGCCATTTCTGGTAACAAGCTGGAAAAAAGCACGGTATCCGGGTTAAAGTTCATGGTTACAACTTACAAACCGGCGCAATGATGGAAGACGATGATATTTCAAGCATTTGGGTGTACTAAACCAGATTTCAGCACTTAAAGCAGGTTGGCGGTTTAACAGAGGGCTAATGGTATGTGATGAGTTATCAAAGTTTAAACGATAAACCGCCCACAATGGTATAGAAGCTACAGATTTACAAAAAAAATTAAGTATGGCGCAAACAGATTTCACAGATCGGTGGTATAAATTTGGATCTGCCACAGTTCTAAAAAGAGGAAATAAATTTAACCTAAAATGGTGGCAGTGGAAGAACACGTTTGTTTGATTGGATCTCAGGCAGTAAAAGGTGTTTTCTGAGGTTGGTAAAGGGTGCTAGACTATCATCGCCTACTTCTACTATCAGTTGCAAATCAAGTTATGAGATCTAAGAACAGAAAGAAGACGAACAGGGACGAACACCGACGAACAGCGGAACCCTAATGCAGATCTGAGGTTGAAAAGGAAATGAACTCACCGGTGCTGCGGAACAGCGGAGGAGCGCCGCGTTGCTCTGGTTCGATCAGGTTGATGCAGCGGCCTTGGTTGATGCAGATATGAAGGACGACGGCGGCGGTAGAGCTCGGGTTCTGAGGCGTCGCGAGGAAGAAGGAGACGAAGAGAAAGGGGGGAAACGGAAAGGACCCTCGGCCGTATTTATAAAGACGAAAGGATAAGGGTCAAGCGCAAGAATCGAGGAGCCTAACAAATGGATATGTGACAGATTTGTCGCCTCAATTGTCGGAGGCTCATTAATGAAGGTGAGGAATATACCATTTAAAATAACAAATGACATCATGGCGGTTTATTACGATTCTGGATGATGACGTCATGGCGGTTTACAAGATTTATGCGAGGATATGGAAGAAGAAATTTTCTCAAGGTTTTGGAGATTGACATGAACCAGTTCAAATCAATCTGGGGCCTAATGTTGGGGATATTACTACTAGGTGTAAACCGGCCAAGGAAGCCGGGTCATCCCCATAATGGATTGTTTATACTTAAAAGCCCATGAAGACAAGGAATAAAGCGGTTTACTACAGAGACTCGAAGGCCCAAGGCCCAAAGGTAGATTAAGTCCTGTAGCTATAAACCGCCATGTAGTACATGACTTGTATTGTAAGGTATGACAAAGTAGAGATCGGGCTGGTATGTGTATAAACCGGCATCGGGACTTTGTAAGCCGGCGGGCCTCGACCTGTGTATATAAAGGCACGACCCGGCAGCGGTTCAAGGACAACAAACAACAACTCGAGACTCAGGCAAAGCGTATTCGCTCCCTGGTCATCGAAACCCCAGCAATTCCATCACAACTAGACGTAGGCTTTTACCTTCATCGTAAGGGGCCGAACTAGTATAAAACTCTCGTGTCCCTTGTCCGGTTTAACCCCTTTAAGCTAACCCGTTGCGATGGCTCCACGACTAAGTCCTTTCGCTAGGACATCTGCCGTGACAATTCCATGACACGCGCGCTACCCTGATCAGGTAGGCGGACATAAGCCTTGTGTGCCCGTTGTTGTTGTTATGGTACCTTGTCCCCATTTGGGACCGTTTATGTTTTGCCACGACGGTGGCCGTTGGTGCCTTTGGTAGGCACGGGGCCACCCAGGACTTAGGCCAAAGGGGATTTGGTTGGAGTGGCCGGGAGAGTGTCATGGCAGTAGGACGGTTTTGTCAGAACGCCGTTGGTCCATGATAACCCACAAGTATAGGGGATCGTAATAGTTTTCGAGGGTAGAGTATTCAACCCAAATTTATTGATTCGACACAAGGGGAGCCAAAGAATATTCTCAAGTATTAGCAGTTGAGTTGTCAATTGAACCACACATGGATAACTTAGTATCTGCAGCAAAGTATTTGGTAGCAAAATAATATGGAAGTAACGGTAACAGTAGCAAAAGTAATATTTTTGGGTTTTGTAATGATTGTAACAGTAGCAACGGAAAAGTAAATAAGCGGAGAACAATATGTGAAAAGCTCGTAGGCATTGGATCAGTGATGGAGAATTATGCCGGATGCGGTTCATCATGTAACAATCATAACATAGGGTGACACAGAACTAGCTCCAATTCATCAATGTAATGTAGGCATGTATTCCGAATATAGTCATACGTGCTTATGGAAAAGAACTTGCATGACATCTTTTGTCCTACCCTCCCGTGGCAGCAGGGTCCTAAAGGAAACTAAGGATATTAAGGCCTCCTTTTAATAGAGTACCGGACCAAAGCATTAACACATAGTGAATACATGAACTCCTCAAACTATGGTCATCACCGGGAGTGGTCCCGATTATTGTCACTTCGGGGTTGCCGGATCATAACACATAGTAGGTGACTATAGACTTGCAAGATAGGATCAAGAACTCACATATATTCATGAAAACATAATAGGTTCAGATCTGAAATCATGGCACTCGGGCCCTAGTGACAAGCATTAAGCATAGCAAAGTCATAGCAACACCAATCTCAGAACATAGTGGATACTAGGGATCAAACCCTAACAAAACTAACTCGATTACATGATAAATCTCATCCAACCCATCACCGTCCAGCAAGCCTACGATGGAATTACTCACGCACGGCGGTGAGCATCATGAAATTGGTGATGGAGGATGGTTGATGATGATGACGGCGACGGATTCCCCTCTCCGGAGCCCCGAACGGACTCCAGATCAGCCCTCCCGAGAGGTTTTAGGGCTTGGCGGCGGCTCCGTATCATAAAACGCGATGAATCTTTCTCTCTGATTTTTTCTCCCCAAACACAAATATATGGAGTTGGAGTTGAGGTCGGTGGAGCAACAGGGGGCCCACGAGGCAGGGGGCGCGGCCCCCACCCTCGTGGATAGGTAGTGGGCCCCCTGTCCTTGATTCTTTTGCCAATATTTTTAATATTTTCCAAAAATAAGCTCCGTGGAGTTTCAGGTCATTCTGAGAACTTTTGTTTCTGCACATAAATAACACCATGGCAATTCTGCTGAAAACAGCGTCAGTCCGGGTTAGTTCCATTCAAATCATGCAAGTTAGAGTCCAAAACAAGGGCAAAAGTGTTTGGAAAAGTAGATACAACGGAGACGTATCAACTGCCCCAAGCTTAAACCTTTGCTTGTCCTCAAGAAATTCAGTTGATAAACTGAAAGTGATAAAGAAAAACTTTTACAAACTCTGTTTGCTCTTGTTGTTGTAAATATGTAAAGCCAGCATTCAAGTTTTCAGCAAAGATTATAACTAACCATATTCACAATAACACTTAGGTCTCATGTTTACTCATATCAATGGCATAATCAACTAGCGAGCAATAATAATAAATCTCGGATGACAACACTTTCTCAAAACAATCATAATATGATATAACAAGATGGTATCTCGCTAGCCCTTTCTGAGACCGCAAAACATAAATGCAGAGCACCTTTAAAGATCAACGACTGACTAGACATTGTAATTCATGGTAAAAGAGATCCATTCATAGTCATACCCAATATAAATTAATAGTAATGGATGCAAATGACAGTGGTGCTCTCCAGCTGGTGCTTTTTAATAAGAGGGTGATGACTCAACATAAAAGTAAATAGATAGGCCCTTCGCAGAGGGAAGCAGGGATTTGTAGAGGTGCCAGAGCTCGATTTTTAAATAGAGATAAATAATATTTTGAGCGGCATACTTTCATTGTCAACATAACAACCAAGAGATGGCGATATCTTCCATGCTACACACATTATAGGCGGTTCCCAAACAGAATGGTAAAGTTTATACTCCCCCTCCACCAACAAGCATCAATCCATGGCCTTGCTCGAAACAATGAGTGCCTCCAACTAACAACAGTCCCAGGGGAGTTTTGTTTGCAATTATTTTGATTTGATTTGCATAAAGCATGGGACTGGGCATCCCGGTGACCAACCATTTTCTCGTGAGTGAGGAGCGGAGTCCACTCCTCTTGGGAATAACCCGCCTAGCATGGAAGATATGGACAGCCCTAGTTGATACATGAGCTATTCGAGCATACAAAACAGAATTTCATTTGAAGGTTTAGAGTTTGGCACATACAAATTTACTTGGAACGGCAGGTAGATACCGCATATAGGAAGGTATGGTGGACTCATATGGAATAACTTTGGGGTTTAAGGGATTGGATGCACAAGAAGTATTCCTGCTTAGTACAAGTGAAGGCTAGCAAAAGACTGGGAAGCGACCAACTAGAGAGCGACAATAGTCATGAACATTCATTAAAATTAATAAACATTGAGTACAAGCATGAGTAGGATATAATCCACCATGAACATAAATATCGTGAAGGCTATGTTGATTTGTTTCAACTACATGTGTGAACATGTGCCAAGTCGAGTCACTTAAATCATTCAAAGGAGGATACCACCCCATCATACCACATCACAACCATTTTAATAGCATGTTGGCACGCAAGGTAAACCATTATAACTCATAGCTAATTAAGCATGGCATAAGCAACGATAATCTCTAATTGTCATTGCAAACATGTTTATTCTTAATAGGCTGAATCAGGAACGATGAACTAATCATATTTACAAAAACAAGAGAGGCCGAGTTCATACCAGCTTCTCTCATCTCAATCATTCCATCATATATCGTCATAATTGCCTTTCACTTGCACGACCAAACGATGTGAATAATAATAATAGTGCACATGCATTGGACTAAGCTGGAATCTGCGAGCATTCAATAAACAGGAGAAGGCAAGGCAATATGGGCTCTTGGTTAAATCAACAATAATGCATATAAGAGCCACTTCAACAATTTAATCATGGTCTTCTCCTATCGACCACCAAAGAAAAGAACTAAAACTATTTACACGGGAAAGCTCCCAACAAGCAAAAGAAGAACGGGAAATCTTTTTGGGTTTTCTTTTTAATTATTACTACTACAGCAAGAAAGTAAACTAACTTAAAGCTACAACTATTTTTTTGGTTTTTATTAAGGTTAATCAAACACACAAGAAGAAAGCAAGAAAAAGAAAATAAACTAGCATGGATAATACAGTGAAAGAGTATGAGCACCGAAATCTAGCAATGAGTGTGTGAACATGATGTAATGTCGGTGAAAAATACGTACTCCCCCAAGCTTAGGCTTTTTGCCTAAGTTGGTCTATTGCCACGGATGGCCTGGCGGATATCCAAAGTTGTAGTTGGGGTCGTACTGAGATGAAGAAGAATCCGATTGCCACTGGTTGGCAATCATCTCCGGATCCCACTGGTAATTAGACTGTCGTGGAGGATCAAATTGTGGTTCCGACTCTGGCTCTGTGGCTGATGTAGGGTTCCGGTAGGCGTGAATGGCCGCCAGCGGAACGAGATACTGGCCTGCAGATAAATCAAACAAGGAAGGAGCAGGCAAGGTAATAGTCTCAGGATGATGTTTATCAAAGAACAATTTGTATTTAAGCTCCCTTTCCCTATTCTTTACAATAAAATCATGCGCTACCATACTCTTATAATCTAATTAAACAGTTGGCAGCAATTTTTCTTCTTTTTCATAGTGCCTAATAGGTATGTTATAGTATGCAGCAAGGCGTGAAGCATAAACACCTCCAATGATGGGGCCCTTTGTATGGTTCAGACTTAACCGTTTGGCAATAATACCGCCCATACTAACAGAGTCATCACAGAATAAACCATGGAACAAAATAATAATATCAGGAACACTAAGGTTTCCATGGTTTCTGCGACCAATTAAGCAACGACTAGAAAATATTGCAAAGTAGCGTAAAACAGGAAAATGTATGCTAGTGATTCTTGCATCGGAAACCTTCCTAGTTTCCCCTACAGTAATAGTGTCAATAAACCTGTCCACATCTTTACGATGTGGTTCCTCTAAGCTACCCTCGAAAGGTATTTTGCAAACCCTGCAAAATTCATATAGTGACATCTTCTTAACCACATCATATAAATGAAACTCTACTGAAGGAGGTGATTCCTTAGGATAATAGTAGAAGTTTTGCACAGAAGTATTGGTGAGTAAGAGATACTGTTCGCGTTGGTCGCGGAGGAAGTCGGTGAGGCCTGCATTCTCAGCCAATTCATAAAAATCATCATAAATCCCGGCTGCTCTCAAGAAATCATCGGAAGGCCATTCACACGGCCGAACCTCCGTGGTGTGGGGCAGATTATATTTGGGCCTCTCTGCTTCTTCACCTTGCTTTTCCTTCGAGCTTCGGCTCGACGAGCCCCTCAAAAATCTCTTCATCATTTTCTGAAAATTTCTGAAATTTTTAGTAACTTCAAATAAAAGTGAACCAAGCTCAACAAAATTGATATCAACTACTCCTACAAGTGCCTAGAGCCTATATCACGCATTAGAACTACTTGGAACCATATAAATTTGACATGCAAGCTCAAGAACATGGTCACCTAGGCAGCACAAATTTGCGATGAATAAAGCACTAGAACAAAAACTGATTGGACCAATGGAGGAGTCACATACCAAAGAACAATCCCCCAAAGCAGTTTTGTGAGAGGTGCTTTGAGCAAGGAGATAAAAAATCGCAGCAAAATGAGCTAGAACTCGTGCTTGAGCTGGATAGTGATTTTTTTGGGAGGAAGAAGAAGTGTGTGGGTGCAGGAATAAGTGGAGGGGAGCCACCATGGGCCCACGAGGCAGGGGGCGCGCCCTGGACCCTCGTGGCCAGGTGCGAGCTCCCCCTGATGTGTTCTCAGTGCCACATATTCTCAAATATTCCAGAAAAAATCATATTAAATTGGCAGGGCATTTGGAGACCTTTTATTTTCAGGGTATTTTTACATTGCACGGATAACTCAGAAAACAGACAAAAAAAATACTATTTTTACTTTATTTCAACTAAATAACAGAAAGTAGAAGGAGGGTACAGAAGGTTGTGCCTTCTAACTTCATCCATCTCATGCTCATCAAAAGGAATCCACTAACAAGGTTGATCAAGTCTTGTTAACAAACTCATTCCGAATAACATGGAACCGGAGAAATTTCGAATAACACTATGTTACCTCAACGGGGATATGCACATCCCCAATAATAAGAATATCATATTTCTTCTTGACCGTAGGAAGAGGAAATTCAAAACCTCCAAAAATAATCGATGGAATTTTTCCAATAGAGTTTATACTGTGGACCTGAGGTTGTTTCCTTGAAAAGTGTACCGTATTCTCATTGCCATTAACATGAAAAGTGACATTGCCTTTGTTGCAATCAATAACAGCCCCTGCAGTATTCAAAAAAGGTCTTCCAAGAATAATAGACATACTATCGTCCTCGGGAATACCAAGAATAACAAAGTCCGTTAAAATAGTAACGTTTGCAACTACAACAGGCACATCCTCACAAATACCGACAGGTATAGCAGTTGATTTATCAGCCATTTGCAAAGATATTTCAGTAGGTGTCAACTTATTCAAATCAAGTCTACGATATAAAGAGAGAGGCATAACACTAACACAGGCTCCAAGATCACACAAAGCAGTTTTAACATAATTTCTTTTAATGGAGCATGGTATAGTGGGTACTCCTGGATCTCCTAGTTTCTTTGGTATTCCACCCTTAAAAGTGTAATTAGCAAGCATGGTGGAAATTTCAGCTTCCGGTATCTTTCTCTTATTAGTAACAATTTCTTTCATATACTTAGCATAAGAATTCATTTTGAGCATATCAGTTAATCGCATACGCAAAAAGATAGGTCTAATCATTTCAGCAAAGCGCTCAAAATCCTCATCATCCTTTTTCTTGGATGGTTTGGGAGGAAAAGGCATGGGTTTCTGAACCCATGGTTCTATTTCTTTACCGTGTTTCCTAGCAACAAAGTCTCTTTTATCATAACATTGATTCTTTGATTGTGGGTTATCAAGATCAACAGCAGGTTCAATTTCTACATCATTGTCATTGCTAGGTTGAGCATCATCATGAACATCGTCGTTAACATTATCACTAGTTTCATGTTCATTACCGGATTGTGTTTCAGCATCAGAAATAGAAATATCATTAGGATTCTCAGGTGTTTCAGCAATAGGCTCACTAGAAGCATGCAAAGTCCTATCATTTTTATTTTTCTTCTTTTTAGAAGAACTAGGTGCATCAATTTTATTTCTCTGAGAATCCTGCTCAATTCTCTTAGGATGGCCTTCAGGATATAAAGCTTCCTGAGTCATTTTACCAGTTCTAGTAGCCACTCTAATAGCAAAATCATTATTCTTATTGTTCATTTCATTGAGCAAATCATTTTGAGCTTTAAGTACTTGTTCTACTTGAGTGGTAACCATAGAAGCATGTTTACTAATGAGTTTAAGTTCACCTTTGACTCTAGACATATAATCACCCAAATGTTCAAGCATATCGGAATTGTGTTTTAATTGTCTACCAAAATAAGCATTGAAGTTTTCTTGTTTGACAATAAAGTTATCAAACTCATCCAAACATTGGCTAGCAAACTTGGTAGGAGGAATTTCAGCTTTATCATATCTATAGAGAGAATTTACCTTTACTACCTGTGTCGGGTTATCAAGACCATGTGTTTCTTCAATAGGTGATGGATTAAGATCATATATTTCTTCAACAGGCGGTAAATTAAGACCATGTATTTCTTCAATAGGAGGTAAATTCTTCACATCTTCAGCTTTAATACCCTTTTCTTTCATAGATTTCTTTGCCTCTTGCATATCTTCAGGACTAAGAAATAGAACACCTCTTTTCTTCGAAGTTGGCTTAGGAATAGGCTCAGGAGTTGGCTCAGGAAGTGTCCAATTATTTTCATTAGTCAACATATTATTAAATAGAATTTCAGCTTCATCCGTTGTTCTTTCCCTGAAAACAGAACCAGCTCAACTATCCAGGTGGTCTCTGGAAGCATCGGTTAGTCCATTATAAAAGATATCAAGTATTTCATTTTTCTTAAGAGGATGATCAGGCAAAGCATTGAGTAATTGGAGAAGCCTCCCCCAAGCTTGTGGGAGACTCTCTTCTTCAATTTGCACAAAATTATATATTTCCCTTAAAGCAGCTTGTTTCTTATGAGCAGGGAAATATTTAGCAGAGAAGTAATAAATCATATCCTGGGGACTACGCACACAGCCAGGATCAAGAGAATCAAACCATATCTTAGCATCACCCTTTAATGAGAACGGAAATATTTTAAGGATATAAAATTAGCGAGTTCTCTCATCATTAGTGAACAGGGTGGCTATATCATTTAATTTAGTAAGATGTGCCACAACAGTTTCAGATTCATAACCATAAAAAGGATCAGACTCAACCAAAGTAATTATATCAGGATCAACAGAGAATTCATAATCCTTATCAGTAACAAAGATAGGTGAAGTAGCATAAGAAAGATCATATTTCATTCTAGCATTCAGAGTTTTTTGTTTAAGCTTGGCTAATAATTTCTTAAGATCCCCAGTCAAAAAAAAAATAATTTCTTAAGATCACTTCTATCATTGCAAGCAAGAAAGTCTCTAGCAGTTTCTTCATCCATAACATAGCCCTCAGGCACAACAGGCAATTCATATTTATTGGGAGAGCCTTCATCATCACTTTCATCAATATTATCAGTTTCAATAATTTCATTCTCTCTAGCCCTAGCAAGTTGTTCATCAAGAAATTCACCAAGTGGCACAGTAGTATCAAGCATAGAAGTAGTTTCATCATAAGTATTATGCATAGCAGAAGTGGCATCATCAATAACATGCGACATATCAGAATTAATAGCAAAAGCAGGTTTAGGTGTCGCAAGCTTACTCAAAACAGAAGGTGAATCAAGTGCAGAGCTAGATGGCAGTTCCTTACCTCCCCTCGTAGTTGAGGGATAAATTTTTTTTCTCGTCTTTCAAGTTCTTCATAGTGACCAGCAGATATAAATCCCAAGTGACTCAAAGAATAGAGCTATGCTCCCCGGCAATGACGCCAGAAAATAGTCTTGATAACCCACAAGTATAGGGGATCGCAACAGTTTTCGAGGGTAGAGTATTCAACCCAAATTTATTGATTCAACACAAGGAGAGCCAAAGAATATTCTCAAGTATTAGCAGTTGAGTTGTAAATTCAACCACACATGGATAACTTAGTATCTGCAGCAAAGTATTTAGTAGCAAAATAATATGGAAGTAACGGTAACAGTAGCAAAAGTAATATTTTTGGGTTTTGTAATGATTGTAACAGTAGCAACGGAAAAGTAAATAAACGGAGAACAATATGTGAAAAGCTCGTAGGCATTGGATCGGTGATGGAGAATTATGCCGGATGCGGTTCATCATGTAACAATCATAACATAGGGTGACACAGAACTAGCTCCAATTCATCAATGTAATGTAGGCATGTATTCCGAATATAGTCATACGTGCTTATGGAAAATAACTTGCATGACATCTTTTGTCCTACCCTCCCGTGGCAGCGGGGTCCTAACGGAAACTAAGGGATATTAAGGCCTCCTTTTAATAGAGTACCGGACCAAAGCATTAACACATAGTGAATACATGAACTCCTCAAACTACGGTCATCACCGGGAGTGGTCCCGATTATTGTCACTTCGGGGTTGCCGGATCATAACACATAGTAGGTGATTATAGACTTGCAAGATAGGATCAAGAACTCACATATATTCATGAAAACATAATAGGTTCAGATCTGAAATCATGGCACTCGGGCCCTAGTGACAAGCATTAAGCATAGCAAAGTCATAGCAACACCAATCTCAGAACATAGTGGATACTAGGGATCAAACCCTAACAAAACTAACTCGATTACATGATAAATCTCATCCAACCCATCACCGTCCAGCAAGCCTACGATGGAATTACTCACGCACGGCGGTGAGCATCATGAAATTGGTGATGGAGGATGGTTGATGATGATGACGGTGACGGATTCCCCTCTCCGGAGCCCCGAACGGACTCCAGATCAGCCCTCCCGAGAGGTTTTAGGGCTTGGCGGCGGCTCCGTATCGTAAAACGCGATGAATCTGTCTCTCTGATTTTTTTTCTCCTCGAACGAAAATATATGGAGTTCGAATTGAGGTCGGTGGAGCAACAGGGGGCCACGAGGCAGGGGGGCGCGCCCCCACCCTCGTGGACTGGTGGTGGGCCCCCTGGCCTTGATTCTTTCACCAATATTTTTAATATTTTCCAAAAATAAGCTCCGTGGAGTTTCAGGTCATTCCGAGAACTTTTGTTTCTGCACATAAATAACACCATGGCAATTCTGCTGAAAACAGCATCAGTCCGGGTTAGTTCCATTCAAATCATGCAAGTTAGAGTCCAAAACAAGGGCAAAAGTGTTTGGAAAAGTAGATACGATGGAGACGTATCAGTCCACCCGAATGGGAGTGCGAGGCCATGGGTTTCGTGGTGTGGGTACAGTGTACTAACCTCTGCAAAGTGTATATTAAATCTATCGATAGCCGCGCCCACGGATAAGGGCCCAGTTCGTAGTTGGTCACACTGTGGGTCAACAGTATTAATAATAATGTGCTTAATAACAAACCTGGTTCGATGATGATATAAGTTGGTTATGTGATCCGTGAATGATCACCGTTTGGTTACGAGGTAACCCGTTGAGCCCAGGGTGGTTCCGTTTGTGATCCGTGAATGATCACCGTGGTATCAAGGATACCGAGTTCTTGGATATTCGTGATGTTGTGCGAGAATCGTGGGTAAAGATCAAGCTCCTTGTGGTCATTTAATGATTACTACGGTATTGTTTATACCAAGCTTGATTGGATCCTGAGATGATCGTGTGATGTCCGAGGTTGGTAAGTGATGCATGTGATGGTTACGAGGTAACCCGAGCAGAATAAGTGGTGCATATAGTGTCATCATGTTGCATGCTAGTATCGTCAGATTTATATGTTCATGCCATGCTCATATTGTTCTAGCTGTATCATGTTCATGTCGTTCATGCCATGCTATCCTGATGATCTCATGATAATTCCTGCTTAACCTGTAATTGCCATGTTGTTGTCGTCTTGAATGCTTCTGGTTATTGTGAGCTTGCAAGTACATTCAATGTACTGACCTGGCGTGTCATGCCAGTTTGCAGGTCATGCCGTGATTGCTTGATTGCTTGTCGTGGTTTCCGATCGTGCGAGCTAGGATAAGCGTTCCAGCCAGAGTCCCTGCGGAGTGGAGTTCACCACTGTCATCGTTGTTCTGCTGCTAGAGTTCTTCCGCTGCATCGTGTTGTTCTGCTGCTTGAATAGAGCAACCGTGGCAGGCGTAGTGTCGCCGTGCCGATGTAATCCCCTTGTATCATTATAGCATGTAATAAAGAGTTGTTTTGTTCTATGCTAAGCAGTGTTGTATTCCAGAAGACTTCTCCTTGATCTCTGGGCTGGAATACGGGGCGTTCCGGTTTCTCTGAGCCGGGGTGCCACAGTAGATATACCCATATCTTCTCAAATCATCTGTGAAGGTCAGAAAATAACGATACCCGCCGCGAGCCTCAACACTCATCGGACCGCATACATCAGTATGTATTATTTCCAATAAGTCAGTTGCTCGCTCCATTGTTCCAGAGAACGGAGTTTTAGTCATCCTGCCCATGAGGCATGGTTCGCAAGCATCAAGTGATTTATAATCAAGTGATTCCAAAAGCCCATCAGCATGGAGTTTCTTCATGCGCTTTACACCAATATGACCTAAACGACAGTGCCACATATAAGTTGCACTATCATTATAAACTTTGCATCTTTTGGCTTCAATATTTATGAATATGTGTATCACTACGATCGAGATCCAACAGACCATTTTCATTGGGTGTATGACCATAGAAGGTTTTCTTCATGTAAACAGAACAAGAATTATTCTCTTAACTTAAATGAGTAACCGTATTGCAATAAACATGATCAAATCATATTCATGCTCAACGCAAACACCAAATAACATTTATTTAGGTTCAACACTAATCCCGAAAGTATAGGGAGTGTGAGATGATGATCCTATCAATCTTGGAACTACTTCCAACACACATCGTCACTTCACCCTTAACTAGTTTCTGTTCATTCTGCAACTCCCGTTTCGAGTTACTACTCTTGGCAACTGAACCAGTATCAAATGCCGAGGGGTTGCTATAAACACTAGTAAAGTACACATAAATAACATGTATATCACATATACCTTTGTTCACTTTGCCATCCTTCTTATCCGCCAAGTATCTAGGGTAGTTCCACTTCCAGTGACCAGTCCCTTTGCAGTAGAAGCACTTAGTCTCAGGCTTAGGTCCAGACTTGGGCTTCTTCACTTGAGCAGCAACTTGCTTGCCGTTCTTCTTGAAGTTCCCCTTCTTCCCTTTGCCCTTTTTCTTGAAACTAGTGGTCTTGTCAACCATCAACACTTGATGCTTTTCTTGATTTCTACCTTCACCGATTTTAGCATCGCGAAGAGCTTGGGAATTGTTTTCATCATCCCTTGCATATTATAGTTCATCACGAAGTTCTAGTAACTTGGTGATAGTGACTAGAGAACTTTGTCAATTACTATCTTATTTGGAAGATTAACTCCCACTTGATTCAAGCAATTGTAGTACTCAGACATTCTGAGCACATGCTCACTAGTTGAGCTATTCTCCTCCATCTTGTAGGCTAAGTACTTTTTCAAAGGTCTCATACCTCTCGACTCGGGCATGAGTCTGAAATACCAATTCCAGCTCTTGGAACATCTCATATGCTCGTGGTGTTCAAAACGTTTTTGAAATCCCAGTTCTAAGCCGTATAAGTGCACTAAACTATCAAGTAGTCATCATACCGAGCTTTGTCAAACGTTCATAACGTCTGTATCTGCTCCTGCAATAGGTCTGTCACCTAGCGGTGCATCAAGGACATAATTCTTCTGTGCAGCAATGAGGATAATCCTCTGATCATGGACCAAGTCCGCATCATTGCTACTATCAACTTTCAACTGATTTTTCTCTAGGAACATATCAAAAATAAACAGGGAGCTATATCGCAAGCTATTGATCTACAACATAGATATGCTAATACTACCAGGACTAAGTTCATGATAAATTAAAGTTCAATTAATCATATTACTTAAGAACTCCCACTTAGATAGACATCCCTCTAGTCATCTAAATGATCACGTGATCCAAATCAACTAAACCATGTCCGATCATCACGTGAGATGGAGTAGTTTTCAATGGTGAACATCACTATGTTGATCATATCTACTATATGATTCACGCTCGACCTTTCGGTCTCCAGTGTTCCGAGGCCATATCTGCATATGCTAGGCTCGTCAAGTTTAACCCGAGTATTCTACGTGTGCAAAACTGGCTTGCACCCGTTGTATGTGAATGTAGAGCTGATCACACCCGATCATCACGTGGTGTCTCAGCACGAAGAACTGTCGCAACGGTGCATACTCAGGGAGAACACTTATACCTTGATAGTGAGGGATCATCTTATAATGCTACCGTCGTACTAAGCAAAATAAGATGCATAAAGGATAAACATCACATGCAATCAATATAAGTGATATGATATGGCCATCATCATCTTGTGCCTTTGATCTCCATCTCCAAAGCACCGTCATGATCACCATCGTCACCGGCTTGACACCTTGATCTCCATTCAAGCATCGTTGTCGTCTCGCCAACTATTGCTTCTACGACTATCGCTGCCGCTTAGTGATAAAGTAAAAATAATTACAGGGCGATTGCATTGCATACAATAAAGCGACAACCATATGGCTCCTGCCAGTTGCCGATAACTCTGTTACAAAACATGATCATCTCATACAATAAAATATAGCATCATGTCTTTACCATATCACATCACATCATGCCCTGCAAAAACAAGTTAGACGTCCTCTACTTTTGTTGTTGCAAGTTTTACGTGGCTGCTACGGGCTTAGCAAGAACCGTTCTTACCTACGCATCAAAAACCACAATGATTTTTCGTCAAGTGTGTTGTTTTAACCTTCAACAAGGATCGGGCGTAGCCACACTCGATTCAACTAAAGTTGGAGAAACTGACACCCGCCAGCCACCTATGTGCAAAGCACGTCGGTAGAACCAGTCTCGCGTAAGCGTACACGTAATGTCGGTCCGGGCCGCTTCATCCAACAATACCGCCGAATCAAAGTATGACATGATGGTAAGCAGTATGACTATTATTGCCCACAACTCTTTATGTTCTACTCGTGCATATAACATCTACGCATAAACCTGGCTCGGATGCCACTGTTGGAGAACGCAGTAATTTCAAAAAAAATCCTACGCACACGCAAGATCCATCTAGGTGATGCATAGCAACGAGAGGGGAGAGTGTTGTCTACGTACCCTCGTAGACCGAGAGCGGAAGCGTTATGACAACGCGGTTGATGTAGTCGTACGTCTTCATGAACCGACCGATCCTAGCACAGAAGGTACGGCACCTCCGCGATCTGCACACGTTCAGCTCGGTGACGTCCCACGAACTCTAGATCTAGCTGAGGTCGAGGGAGAGTTTCGTCAGCACGGCGGCGTGATGACGGTGATGATGAAGTTACCGACGCAGGGCTTCGCGTAAGCACTACAACGATATGACCGAGGTGGAAATCTGTGGAGGGGGGCACCGCACACGGCTAAGACAACTGTCAACTTGTGTGTCCTAGGGGTGCCCCCCTCCCCCGTATATAAAGGAGCAAGGGGAGGGGGCCGGCGGCCTCATAGGGTGCGCCCCAAGGGGGGAATCCTACTCCTACTAGGAGTAGGTTCCCCCTTTCCTAGTCCAACTAGGAGGGGAAGGAAAGAGGGGGAGGGGAGAAGGAAAGAGGGGGGCGGGCCCCCAAGCCCTAAACCAATTCGGTTTGGGCCTAGGGGGGCGTGCCCCACAGCTCCCTTGCTGCCCTCTATTTCCACTAAGGCCCATTGACCCCCCCGGGGGTTCCGGTAACTCCCCGGTACTCCGGTATTTATCCGGTGACCCCGGGAACCTTTCCGGTGTCCGAATATAACCTTCCAATATATCAATCTTTATGTCTCGACCATTTCGAGACACCTCGTCATGTATGTGCTCTCATCCGGGACTCCGAACAACCTTCGGTACATCAAAACACATAAACTCATAATACCGATCGTCACCGAACGTTAAGCGTGCGGACCCTACAGGTTCAAGAACTATGTAGACATGGCCGAGACTCACTTCGGGTCAATAACCAATAGCGGAACCTGGATGCTCATATTGGTTCCTACATATTCTACGAAGATCTTTATCGGTCAAACCGCATAACAACATACGTTGTTCCCTTTGTCATCGGTATGTTACTTGCCCGAGATTCGATCGTCGGTATCACAATACCTAGTTCAATCTCATTACCGGCAAGTCTCTTTACTCGTTCCGTAATGCATCATCCCGCAACTAACTCATTAGTCACATTGCTTGCAAGGCTTATAGTGATGTGCATTACCGAGAGGGCCCAGAGATACCTCTCTGAAACACAGAGTGACAAATCCTAATCTCGATCTATGCCAACCCAACAGACACCATCGAAGACACCTGTAGAGCATCCTTATAATCTCCCAGTTACGTTCTGACGTTTGATAGCACACTAAGTGTTCCTCCGGTATTCGGGAGTTGCATAATCTCATAGTCATAGGAACATGTATGAGTCATGAAGAAAGCAATAGCAACAAACTAAACGATCATCGTGCTAAGCTAACGGATGGGTCAAGTCAATCACATCATTCTCTAATGATGTGACCCCGTTAATCAAATGACAACACATGTCTATGGCTAGGAAACTTAACCATATTTGATTAACGAGCTAGTCAAAGTAGAGGCATACTAGTGACACTATGTTTGTCTATGTATTCACACATGTATTAAATTTTCGGTTAATACAATTCTAGCATGAATAATAAACATTTATCATGAAATAAGAAAATAAATAATAACTTTATTATTGCCTCTAGGGCATATTTCCTTCACCTATCAAGTAAACTCCAAGCATCTAATATCTCGGTTCCCAAAAAGGAACCTTTAGAAGCAAGTTTACTTTGTGGATTAAGCCCACCATAAAAGAAGTTGACTATTAAAAATTCAGGATAATGATATTCATGGCATGCAAGAAGTATTTCACGATACCTTATATATGCGTCCACTAGCTTCCCACCTTCCCGTTGTCCAAAACTGCTTATCTTCCTCCTGATTGTATATAGCTTTCCTTGAGGAAAATAATTAATAAGAGGAAAAAGCAGCCAATAATTTCGGCCAGCTACTCAGGATATATATATCTAGACATCTTAGCCATCTTTTAGCTTCTCCCTGGCGAGAATAGGGAAATACTTTTGCTTTGAGCTTGTCATTGGTTAAGTCCTACAACTGAAGAGTTCCGCATGCAAGATCAAAATTGTCAATATGCTCATAAGGACATTCGGTTGCATCACCTCGGAATATATTTTCTTTTATCATGGCAATTAACCGAGGGTTTATCTCATATACTTTACCAGGTAGGTCAGGACGAGTTGTTATAAAGTTCTCTCCTCGAGCCAGTCCTGCTACTAACTCGGCACCTACCTGATAAACTTGTTCTTGAAAGACCATGGTTGCTCTTTGTCTACAAAAACCATTAGATCACAAAATAATTCAAAAATCAAGGCAAGGCCCAAAAGCGCTCAGCTCCCCGGCAACGGCGCCAAAAAAAGCTTGATAGCCTACAAGTGCACAGAGTTTAGTTGTAGCCTTTTTGAAGTAAGAGTATCGATCCCACAGGGAGCACAGGAATCAGGCTTTTGCCCCTTGTAAAGAATTATGTAGCTTTGTGCCTGCAGATAATTGTAGACTTGAAGTAGAGTGAGGGCGTATTTAAATAAGGATTGAGTGAACTAGTGATGTGTAACTAAATAGCAGGAAAGTAAATTAAAGGCAAGGATGGTAAATAACAGTGAAACAACAGAATTGAAAAGGCGTTCTCAGGGAGTCTGGAATCCCCACTGGCATGTTTCTAGTACTACTATGCATACACATAGCATGGAGCGGATACTTGAGCCACTGTTGTCGATTATGCTGGGAGGAGCCCGGTACAGAACATGTTCTACTCATGGTAGACTTCGTGCCATGCACGCCACCATCATAGTCTCCCCCTGAGGGTTACAACTCTTGGTAATTAAGGGTTTCCCCGTGGACGCGGCCTCACTAAGGGTTCTCCATGCTCCCAGGTCACTTGTAAAGGTTAGGAGCAGTAGGTTTTTACTGTCACCTCGAGTTACCTCCACATCCTAAACCTATGCAAAGACAGTGATATACTATGTGGCCAATAAAGGCACAAATGCTGAGTGGTGCCCCTTCACAACATTAACAAAGTTATTAAACTAAGCATTCAATAGGTGATCTCATATCCATAATAAATGTTTCAGATCCTACACATACCAAGGTTCATCCATATCCCCGGGAACTAGGGGTCTACTCACACATAAGAACAACAATTATCATGGTGATGGTCATGGAGTACATGGGGGAATGATTCATCCGACACACCAAAGGATCCACAAGGGTTCTTGATTTTACAGATGATAAGGATGTGGATGACGATGATGATGATGATGAAGGTGGTGACGATGTAGATGTTGATGATGATGCCATTCCTCGTGCGGTCAGAGGAATCCCCCTCTTCTCCTGGTCGATCCTCCCTCCGGATGGGTTGCGGAGGCTAGGGTTCTGCCTTCTGGATGAGTTTCTGGAGTCTCTATTCATCCCCCTCACAATCCGTTTTGGCGGGGTGAAAATAGCTGATCCCCCCGAGGCGGTGGCGCATCAAACGACCACTCATGCAAGCGCGCGGTCGCATGGAACACCGTCGTTAGCTCTGGAAGCACGACAATGGTTGTTTCTTTGGCCTTCTTACTTGATTTTTCTATGGAATGTGTTTATCACCTTTAATACGTGATTCCACTGCCATTTTTTAGCGTTTTCTCCATTAAATGAATATTGTTCCAAAAGAGAGCACCTGAAGGATCATCGACAAAAAGAAGTGCGCGAACGCGGTAAAATTCCACAAAGCCCACCTTGTAGGCACAAAATATAAAGGAAAACATCACGTAAATTGGACTCATCATAACGTAGCTCACAAGTAGCAACACCATGGAATATAATTAATACAAGTGCAATTGAATTCATGCATTTCTCTCATCAGTATTTCAGAATAGTAACTCTTGCTTAAAACTCATTCCATGTGACTTTGTCAAGAAACTCTTCTTGGCATTTTTCTTGCTAAACTGCTTTAGTATTGTGTGAATATGTATTTTGACTAAGCCCGATTAGACACTAGTATCTCCATGGATCATATTTCTAATACCAGGACTATATATTGCTTAATTTCTTTACTGAAAAACTAGTTTCAATAAAGTCTTAATCTATGTCAAGAAATTTTCAAACAACAATTTTTCATGCACATATAGTGTTTATAAATATTATCATGCTCCCACTAACTTCCTTGTAAATACAAACATCTTTGCTTTCCTCGACAAAATCAAATTATTTGACCATTTCATCGGGACGAAGATTCCAACTCCATTATGCTTTCTTCATATTTGCACACTTACTAGGATCCTTTGAATCAATTTTTTTTTACCTTGGATCGTATCAAATATGCAACCTTTGTTCTATTTCCATCTCATGGGAATTATTTTAACATCCCACTTTTATGTCTCACAACTGAAATATTTAGTAGTTGTAGTTTAATCCTAAATGACTTTAAGTATTATTACGATGAGACAATCTCGTCATAATCAACTCCTTGTTTTGTCATAAACTATTTGTAACAAGTCAAGCATTATAAAATATTTTTATCTTTGTCAATCTATAGATCCGTCACTACACTTTAGACTTTAAGTATTTCAGAGGGTCCATCAAGTTCTAAACTTGAATTTATGTGTATGGATACTATCTCGGATTATTTTGACGTATAGCCAATTCTGGAGTCAGGGCCCATCAACGCTTCTCTATGTATTATAGGTTCATTTTTTGTTTCAACAATATTTCGTTTGCATACCATGAAGGTCTGCACGGATTTTCCCAACCTATATGGTTCAGCTGCAAGTTCGACTGAAGTCTCTATATGTCATGTACAGCCTTTCATATCAACCGTGGTAGAAAATTCTAGAATCACTTATAGCATTTCTTTTCTTTGACCTGATCACGAAGATTCTGCAATCTTGTTGAGTTGCACTGTCCTCCCAGTCAGTCCATGGCATCCATATCCTAACGAGCATGCACGGATCTGGCTGCCACCATGGCCTGCTTATGTCCTGCTTGATGGCAGACAAGGATGGAGACAACAGGGAGGAGCTCGCCATGGAGAAGGAAGGAGGGTCGTTCGCAAGGCGGCGACAAGGGACTCGAGGAAAGCGACGATGAGGGACTCAAGGAAGTGGAAAAGTCGTTCCTTGAGCTTCGAGGGGAAGTTGCGGCGCGGCGGAAGTGGATTTGTAGGGAGTTGCAACGGGGAACTGTGCGGGAGAGCTGGGCGGTCAGAGGGGAACAGGGGACTGCTAGTTCTATCGGGAAAAGGTAGAGGTATTTTTCTTGCAAAATGTACGTTGTGGCAAGAATTCCAGGACAGATGGAGTATTATGCAGGGAGAGTTGGCTTTTTAACTTTTGGCCTTCTGATTATTGAACGTCGTTAAACTCTCTCTTATTTAATGAATATGGAAAATCTTGTACCCTTTTTTATGACTAATAATAAAGAGGTTATTCCTTCTTGCGGTACATCACGGAAATTGCCTCCAAAGTTGTAAAATATTACCGACCCATGCCACCTATAAGTGATAAAAAAAATGATTCACACACCGGAATCCCCCGCCTAGGCTGGCCCATGGAGTAGGGACCTCCTATACTGCACTTTGCGCACTCGGAGAAGACGCGGCGCACCCATTTGGGCTAGCACATGTCCAGGTGGCCTTTTTATAATTCCATTTTTTTATTTTCCCTTTTCATTTTTTTTCTACTTCAAATAATTTGGGACTTCAAAAAAGTTCCCAAAATTTAAAAAAAATTGAGTATTGTGCACGAAAATGTTTAATAAGTCATAAAATGTTTGTGGATTCAAAAACTATTCGCCATTTTATAAAAAAAATGTTTACTTATTCAAAGAAAGTTCAAAATTTTGAAAACAAATGTTCGGGAAATAAAAAATGTTCATGATTTTTTTAAAGTCCGTGCATTAAAAAAAGTTGATGAAATTGAACAAAATTTCGCCAATTAAAGAAATGTTCTTCAATGGAAAATATCGTAAAAATTCAAAGACTTTTCGTGACTTACAAAATAGTTTATTCATTCATAAAATGTTCACTGATTCAACAAATGATCATGCATTTCAAAAAATGTTTGTTAAATCAAAAAATATTTGTGAATTTCAAAAGTTGTTCCACCAATTCCCAAAAGAATGTTCATCCATTCTAGAAACGTTCGCTGATTCAAGAAAATTGTTAAAACATGCTCAGAATTTTAAATAAATGTTAGCAAATAGTATAAAATGGTAATGAACTCAAAAAGTGTTCCTGATTTTAGAAAATGTTCAAAAATTGTAAAGTGTTCACATATTTTAAAAATGTTCATGATTTTAAATATGTTCATGGGTTTAACTTTTTTATGATTTCACGAAATTGATAGTGATAGTTTATCTCGGTGATGCAGCAAAATGTGATCACGGTCATTGGAGATTATGATATGTTTTTTCTCCTGTTGCAACGCACAAGCCCTTCTACTTTAAATAATTCGGGACTTAAAAAAATTCCAGAAATTAAAAAAATGATAACTTCGAAATAAATTGTTTAATAAATCATAAGATGTTTGTGGATTCAAAAAATGTTCGTGATTTTGTAAAAAATATTTGTGTATTAAAAAAAGTCAAAATTTTGAAAACAAATGTTTGGGAAATCAAAAAAAGTTCGTGATTTTTTAAAAAGTTCATGTATTCAAAATGTTAATTAAATTGAACAAATTTTCATCAATTTAAAAAATATTCATGAACGGGAAAATGCACTAAAATTCAAATATTGTTCATGACTTACAAAATAGTTTATTTTTTCATGAAATCTTCGTTGACAAAAAATGATCATGCATTTCAAAAAATGTTTGCTAAATAGAAAAATGATCGTGAATTTCAAAAATTGTTGCACCAATTTCCAAAAGAAATGTTCCTCGATTCTAGAAATGTTCACTGATTCAAGAAAGTTGTCATAAAAAATTTCATAATTTAAGAAAATGTTTACAAATAGTATACAATGTGCATCAATTCAAAAAAAGGTTCTTGATTTTAGAAAATGTTCAGAAATTTGTAAAAAAATCACGAAGTTGAAAAATGTTCATGATTTGAAATATGTGCACGAGTTTAAAAAATATTCATGATTTAAAAAATTGTTCATGATTTCACAAAATTTTGAGTGATAGTGTATCTCGGTGATGCAGAAAAATGTGGTCATGGCATTTGAGATTATGTTTTTTTTCTCCCGTTGCAATGCACGGGCCCTTTTGCTAGTATTTATTTTTAAAGTAGAAGGAGGCGATTTTACCAGTGTGAATGGAGATCGTGGTCATTTGAAAAAGTATGTTTGTTATTGGTGAGCATGCTTGGCTTGGTGGGCAGAAAAGGTTTATTCAAAGCAGGTATGACTGAGATGCACATGTTAGTCATCATTGTTGGATCGGGAAAGAAACACGCACAAAGCAACCATTATGGAGGGTAGATTGTTTCCGTTGGAGCTCGGCAAACACAAAGTACTAGCACAGAATAATAGTCGCCGCACAGTGAACATCCAGCAGAAGCCCCACGGAAGGAGCAAGGGTCGGTCACCAGACATGGTCAGTGGTCACACCACCACCTGGGCTGGGCTGACTCTTGACCAGCCAACCACGTCCGTCGACAGTATACCTGGCCAAACCTCGGGCCAGGCCTAGCCAAGCCCGAGGCGAAAAACCTAGGTCCGTGCCCGGCCCGGCCCGGCCATCGGGCCTGTTTTTTGGGCCCAAGCCTAGCCTGAACGCATAAAAGCACGCCGGGTCTCGGGCCTTGGGCCGGGCCCCTTCAGAAAAGCGCAAAAACAGCAGGCCCGGGCCCGGGCCGGCCCAGCCATCGGGCTCAAAATTTAGGCCCGAGCCCGGCCCGAGAGCAGCGTCAGGCCTGGGAAGCGGGGCCGGGCTTCCCATGGCCAGGACTAGTCGACATCCATATACTAGATTCAGAGTCGTCAGACATCTTAGAGGAAAGGATTTTGGCCCTGCTTTGTAGAGAGCAAATATGGAAAAACGTAGCTTTCTCTGGGCTACTCCCAAGTAGTTTCTCAAAAAGAAAAAAAAAATCACTCTGCTCGGTAAGCCCTACACCTAATATCGAACCCGTCCTATCTCCCAGGACTGGAACAGCGTCTCCATCTTGGGCTCAGCAAACGGTGACCCAATATCTCACCCGTCCGTCCGTGGAGAATCACGCAGCGACACCAACAACTTGGACTCAGCCAACGGTGCCAATACGTCTAACCTCGTTGCTGTGTTTTTTCTCAAAAAATTAAAATCAGTGTGTGCACCAATGTGAATATCATACGGAAACCAAATTCAAAGAAAACTTGGTGGAATCCATGTTTGAAAGTTAAAAAAAAACTGAAAAGTTATGGGGTGATTAGATGATGATGTTCTATTGTAGCGGGGGGCGAGGCTCGAGTCCATTCTCATCTGATGACACGAAAACCCTGAAGAGTAAACAGGTTACTGAGCAGTCGGTCCACACTTCCCACATCATCCAACTCGCAAGCAGTAGCATACAACCCACTAACCCAGCTTAGCCGTTAGCCCAGGCAAAACGAAACTACAAGTTGGAGCATCATCGCTCCAAGGATACGAGACATCAGTCAGCAAAACATAATGCTATCAAGATTACAAAAAGAAGCTGTGACCGTAAATTTCCAAACACTGTCAAAACTTCCGCACCTCCAACGGAGCAACTGCCACACAAATATGGGTAAAATAGAAGCATCGATCATATCTATGTTTTTACACCACCGCCATGTTGCAACGTCACCCGACTGATCTCACCTGTTCGCCTCCACCTCATAGCTTTCCAACCTCGACTTGCCAGGCAGCACGTTGCCATTCTCCACTCCGGCAGTCCCCATTGCCAACAAAATTCGTCCTCTCAAGTGTCCATGACAAACTGGCTAAACAATTATTGTACTGGTTTTGCTGTGGATCATATAGGTCACCTATTTCCAATTTTACAACAGTGCTACATCTGCGGCTCAAACCAGTTCAAACACGGCGATATGAACTAATCTCACAAAGATCAACAGTAATAGTACGGACCCGCTTCAACTTGCCTCCACTTCCTTCTCTGCGTGTTCTTCCTTTGGCAACTCCTGCACTGTAGCCATATTAATCAATTCACTCTCTACTACTGAGCTGGTAGCAGATATCACATCAGCAGGAGCAACTGGGGTCGATGGGCCTGAGTTGGAGCCTGAGTATTGCCCCATCGAGTTATTTGATGTGTTTAGAGCATGACAATGTGGGCAATAGTATGTAATGTGTGGGTAATCTTCCTTCCGGGCCAAGCCTGCACATTAGTAAGTTGGGTAGGTCATGCGTCCATTCTTCCCAAGGAAATACTCCCTCTGCCTCAAAATATAAGACTTTTTTTTACACTATCTAGTGTCAAAAAACATCTTAAATATTGAGACAGAGGGAGTAGCTAAAAGGGTCAGAGAGTTTTGTTTCTCATACATACCATTATGCATATGGCAATTGCCACAGATCAAAGCGTACGACTGTGATGGGTCCTCCCCAACAAGTAAGGCAGCGATTTTTGCAATCCATCCACCATCACTTGCCCCAGAACCTTGATAATGTTCTACAACCCTTGTAGGCTGTACGTTTTCCAGGCCAGCATTAAGAGCTGGGCTGGATTCAACACCTTGTGCCGAAGTATGAGCAGCTGTAGTGCTACCAGTCCTGCTGCCTCTTGCATTGGGCTGCTTCCTGTTTCTCAGCCCATCTGATGGCAATATCTCAGCATTGTTGCTCATAACCACTGCTGCATCATAATTTGGTTCTTCCCCAAGATGTACTCTTAAGCCAGAATCCGCCCCCAGCTTAGATGCCAAAACCGAAGCTGCAGCAGCTTTTGCAGCTGGATCAAGATCATATTTCTGCACATGTTCAAGATGGGATACACTTTGTCATCATTTAGTACTGTTGTGTGAATGCCATGATAAAATTCTATCCGAAGTAATGAACTCAATTGCTTGACCAATGACCGCTTACCTGGATAAGTTGTTGGGTAAGGTAATAATTCGTCCGTTCTTTCAGTTCATCAATCTTGGCTTTCCTTTCAGCTCTCAACTTTTCAAGTGTCTTCTCATCTTTCCGTTCAACTGTGAACACAGGGAAGTAATTCAATGATACTAACAAGGTGTACTGATAAGATGATAAATCATATAGGTTAGTACTGGACAAGATTAACATATTAATACATATCACAAGACAACATTAGTGCCAAGATCCTTCCTAGCAAAAAGAACGTTGTCCTTTTGTCATTTGTGTATCAGAACAAGCATGCAAATTTAGACATGAGAAGATTCAAATCTCCAACACTTAACATGTCAAGCAATCATGCAACTATCAATATTTGTTGTGACACAGCAGTTATGCCAAATAGAGTGTTAATAATTTGCCAAATACTCCCTCAAGTTCACAAATAAAAGATGTTTTGGATATTTCAATATGGACTACATACGGACTGAAATGAGTGAACAAACACACTAAAATGTGTCTACATACATCCGATTCACAAAAAAAGATAGAACATCTTATATTTGTGAACGGAGGGAGTATATCTTCTGTACGAAATATGAAAGATGATTAACGTGCAAGACTTCAATAGAATTGGCAATAAAGACAACCGATAATCCCTGCTTCCATCTTCACTTCCTAAGATTGCTTTCGGCTAAAATTAATCACACCATATTTCTATTCGGATAAATAGGATCCAGGGGGACAACAACCACTTTCATGGAGATATTATTTACACTTATATAAGTCCCAAGCAATTCAATACACACTGACTGCCATCAAATTTCAGAATGACAAAAGAAAAGAATAAACAAAACAGCATTCCAGCTAAAATGCAAAGTTCGCATTATAAAGCATAAACATAAGTTCTGTAAGACAAGCTACATATTACAACCTCTGAAGTCAAACCCCACAACAATCCTTTTGCTAGAAGCATAACCATTTTAGGAAGATAGGTAAAACTAAAGGAAATCTATCACCTCTGATAAGATTGCACACAAGTGAAAGTAAAAAGACTTGCATGAGTCAAACTAGAAGCACCACAACTAAAATATGTGCAAAGAAGTGAAAATGCTGTGTGTGCCAGTGCATACATATATTGTAAACTGTTTTGTATTGCATACTTATCAGAAATGAGAAGAATGGAAATTAGTTTAATTATTTTAATTCAAGCCAGAAACTTAAAAATATAGTTCACACCGACATCCGTGGACAAGTACAATAGTGTGCCAGACTACGACATACTGTTGATCTGCACCCAAAGAAAACATAGTGGTCTATACTTCACAATATTAAAGCCAAAGATATAGTTTACAGAAGTCACATTCGACACATAATCATATAAACATGACAGGATGACAGCAGCAATGCAGGACTAACTAAGAATAATTAAAAAAATTGCAAAAATAGTTCAAATATGAGGATCACTAATTATGAATTCTGACAGGGGTTTCAAGTACTTACGCATCCTTGTGAAGTTTACAACTGCTGAATATACCACAGACGATATGGCAGGCAAAACAAACATAGGCAGCACTCGAATTGCCCTCATTTGCCAAGTGAGATCTTCGTCTCTTGTCATCATGATAGCATAACCAACAGCCACAGCCTGAGAAAAGGACCTAACTATTAAGAACGCAGAAATTGCTTGCTGGATATTTAGTACAAAAATAGCCATTACTGGTCTTAGATAACTGTAATTCATAGAAGTGCAGAACTCAATAATTCACATAACTAGAGGAGCGCAGAGGCAAACTGTGAATCCCCAAAACAGACTCTCACCACAGCTTAAGAGGAAACCAGTGTTTCCTTTTCAGCAGATACTCAAAAAAAAAAAAACCGTCTCGGCAATCCTACTTACTGTTGTTCTAATGAAACCTCAAATACAACAAACTGCAACTAGATTATAAATAATGTTCCTGCAAATACACAGATTGCGCAGCATTATGCATTGACAATCTAAGCATATAATTAAACATACATTAATTTCTACTTTGAAAATAGTAGCACACAACTGAACATTTTGGGCAAGTGTACAAAAGGCTTGCATAAACTTCTCAAATTCACAGTAATAAACTACAAAAGGAAAGGAATCCACAAATAGCATTGACTTGTGAACATGAATATCTGAGAGAACAATCATAGCCAAAATCTGTGCATCTATTCCCAGTGAGAAGATCTACTCTAGAATCTAAGACCAGAAACGCAGTGTATCCGCCCATGTGGCCAACTGGCCATGTCTAATCACCATGGATGATCCTGAACTATGCAAGCACTCTGTCTACTTCGTTCCAATAAAGCTGGTTCGCTTTTAACCTCCGGGGAAAATATAACACCACAATCGCATGTTCCGAATCTCGCACACGACCGCGTACGCGCACGCACAGAAACACGGAAAGAAACAACTCCCAACGTTCGACTGAGAAAACATTGAGACAGCCAAATCTCCGAGCGTGAACAAATGGAATCGCCGCGAATCCAAACCTAGGCGCATCCGCAGCCGCTGGACCAGACCATGATCATCTCAGATAGCATACATACGCGTAGTAAATTCGAGAAGGAACAAAGAGCGGGATGGTTAGGGGATTCGGCGACCTCGGCGATGACGGAGAGGACGATGATGTTGCGGACGGTGCGGCGGGAGAACTGGGTCCGGCGGCGCATCCGCGCGTGGACGGCGGCCTCCTCCTTGGACAGGTACTGCAGGCGCTTCTCGTAGTCCTCGCGGCCGCCGAAGAGGCCGCGCCACATCCTCCCCAGCACCCCTCCCCCCGCCTTCTTCTTCTCCCCCTCCTCCTTCCCCTTGCCCTTGGCCTCCACCGGCTCGCCTGCTCCGTCCGCCGGCGTGGAAGCCATTGCCGGGGCTGGCGGATCTGCGCGCCGCGGGATCCGATGGGGTGGTGGTGGTGGTGGGACGCCACGCGACGGTGGCCTGGCCTCCGCGCTGCCTCCTTGCTGGCTCTCGAGAGAACTCCCAGCACTACTTTTTGGTGATTCGGCGTCCAGGTGGGGGTGGTGGGGGGAGGAGAGAAATGAGGACGATGGAACGCACGCGTCCGACCACAGAAGCAATGGAACGAAGTCGTACTGTGCCGTATGCCCGTTACGCGTTCGTCCGGGCCTGCGAAATCAATCAACGGTTGTGGTCGATTACAACCAGACCACGAAAGCACCGAATTCCGCTGCTTTCGGGGCGAGTTTCATCGCGTAGAGAAAGCGATCGGGAAGCAAAGTTGTGTATCTTTCGGTGGCTTGGCAAAGAGGCAGGGGGGTGTGCTGCCTTGGGTTCGGGGGCATTGGCAAAGAGCCAGTCAACACGCACGGCACAAACTCGCAAAGAAGGCAGGCACCTGCTCCGATCTACCGGCACCGGACTGGGATTTGGAGGCTTTCCCCACGCGTCGTCCATCATGCCTCCATGTGGCCCCATCGATGTTGCCGGCGCATTAAAGAAACCAGCCACGGACTGCTCGGAGATCCAACTGGCACTACACCATGATCCGTGTGCGAGTAGGGTTTCTACACATGTTGAGTTGTTGGACATCTCATTTGGTAGATGAAAAGTTTTTTTCAAAATGTAGTACAAATGAATTCTATGGAAAAAACCTAAGGATTTCAATCCTATAAATCAAACGACTATCATAGGAAAAAAATTCTAAGGACCCAAATCCTATAAAAATCCTATTATGAAATTCCTTTGTATCAAAGAAGCCCTCAAACTTCTTTATAAAATTCCTTTGTTTTCTTGTGTTATCAAACACTTTCAAATCTCATATGATATAAGAGGACATGACATTCTATGCCTACACTTTTCATGTTCCTGTATTTTGAAAGGGTCCAAATAACGCCCACACGTGTAAGCGTTAAGGGTCTGGTCACACATTTCGTGTGGTATCTAAAGAACCACTCCACACGTCTACATGTGGGCAAAATAAGTAATGCCCACAAGCCTGGTCTTTTGTCTCGCGGTCCTTCTCACACGCCTACGTGTGGGCAAAATAGATAACGCCCACACGCCCGTACTCACGGTCCCGCACGCTCTGCGTGACATCCCCGCAGTTGTCATGGTCTGGACCCTCATCCATGTTCGTTTAACTGCAGTTGTCATGTTGCTGAACTACAGTTGCCTGACAACTACAGTTGCCACGGTTGCTCAACTGCAGTTGCCATCTCAGGTCAAGTGCCAGATGCCATTTTTGGACAACTGCAGTTGTTGCCATGTATGGCCTGGTCTACTATGATTGCCATGATTTGAAAGTTTTAGAAATTGCCACCTACTAACACTAGGCAGTTGCCATATAGCACTACAAAAAAGGCATGGCAAAAAACACACGTTCGGGTAAAGAGAGAGTTGACATCTGCTTACAAGCATGCTAGGGAAGTTGCCATGTATCCTGCAAAACACATAGCAACTCGGGTAAAGAGAGAGTTGCCATCTGCTTACAAGCACGCTAAGGCAGTTGCCATGTACCCTGCAAAACACATGGCAACTGACAGCTTTGAGTGTGGGAGAGGAGACAGGCGTGTGGGCGAACTGATAAACGCCCACACACCAGCCCTTCTGCGTGCGTGAAAATTGACGTGTGTGCGAACTGCTAAACGACCACACACCAGCCCCTCCGCATGCGTGAAAATTGGCGTGTGGGCGAACTGCTAAACGCCCACACACCAGCCCCTCCGCGTGGTGAAGCGGACGTGTGGGCGACCGGATAAATGCCCACACACCAGCCCAGTCCTACGTGGCATAAAAAATCTGGCAAAACATGCCAAGATCCGTGCAAACACAAACGGATGTTGGTCCATACGTGTGGGCAAGATGCAAACGCCCATACGTGTAGACGTTAGTATTTCCGTTTTGAAAATCCTGCGAATCAAAAAGGCCCTGAGAAAAATCTTAGGTTATTCATTTGTCATGGCCTAAACGTCATTTCCATTTGGAGGTATGTGGCAGCTCGAAGGACTCGCGAAATGGCATTACGACATCTCCAGTTCAAACCTCTCGCATCTGTCCGGACCATACTGTCCAACCACAGAAGCCATCCAACACGAACTTGTATCGGTCTGTGGCGTGGTCCAGGCGCGTTTTCTCCTGCAAACCATAGATAATCGTGGGGAAGGTTTGCGGGAGTCCGGACCGCTGGCACCCCCGCTTCTGACCGCCCTGGCCCACCAAAAATCTCCCCCTTCCCAGCCCGCCCGCGTGCGCTTCCCGCCCGTCGCCCAGCTGCCCGCATTCATGCCGCTCTAGGGTGCGTTGCTCCATATTGAAGGCGACTCAAGGCAGACACGACCTCTCACTGCCTCTGTCATTGAAGCGGTGCGCCGGCCGAGGGTGCCGCCCGCTGCATGTCTGGCTGAACACGTCTCCTCGCCGCATTCAAACGCCTCCGTTAAACTCGCGTGGAAGCCGAGAAACCTACTTCGGCCAGACGTTCATTCACTAGCGGGTTGGCATTAAACGCAATGTCGGGGCAGGCTCCTCCCGTCCGCCCTCTATTTAAACAGGGCCAGACGCCCGGAAAGAATCGCACCACTCAGCCGCTCCCCAACTCCTCATTCAACCGTTTTCTTCACTCTTTTGATGGCATCTGACGAGTCGGAAGAGCAGTTCTCCGGCATAAAAGCCGGCTAGGTGGCCCGCCGAGCCCGTCGGATATGAGCACCACCTCCAAGCCCGACGGGGCAACTATCGCTCCAAGCCAGCTCACGGAGGACTGGCAAGTTGCTCCAGGTCGGCACGTTGGGGAGCACGGCGACACAGGCATCGTCGTTGTCGTCAACGATGCCGCATAGTACTGCACCTCTGGTACCTGCGATCACGCCATCTGACATCGACGCACGCGTATCCACGCCATGCAGGCAGAGAAAGAAGATGGCTACGCAGATATTGACAAGGTGGTGGCCGGCACGTCCGCGCCCGTCACCATCATCGAGGAGAAGTAGAATGCGGGAGGCTGCCGCTGCTTGTATCCCATGGAGGCCACCGCCGGCGCGTCGCCGGCTTGCACAACCTATGACCTGTCCGGTCTTTATCTCACACCATCCTGGTGTGACGCCCTCGATTCAATCATACACGCAAATGTGTACGATCAAGATCAAGGACTCACGGGAAGATATCACAACACAACTCTAGACACAAATTTAAAATAATACAAGCTTTATGTTACAAGCCAGAGGCCTCGAGGGCTCGAATACATAAGCTCGAAAACACAAGAGTCAGCGGAAGCAACAATATCTGAGTATAGACATAAGTTAGACAAGTTTGCCTTAAGAAGGCTGGCACAAAAACAGCAACGATCGAAAAGGCAAGGCCTCCTGCCTGGGAGCCTCCTAACTACTCCTGACCGCCGGCGGTCTCCACGTAGTAGTAAGCACCCTCGGGGTAGTAGTAGTCATCGGTGGTGTCGTCTGGATCCTGGGCTCCACCATCTGGTTGCATCAACCGGAAAGAAGAAGAAAGGGGGAAAGGGGAAGCAAAGCAACCGTGAGTACTCATCAAAAGTACTCGCAAGCAAGGATCTACACTACATATGCATCGGTATCAGTGAAAAGGGTTGTATCTGTGGACTGGACTGCAGAATGCCAGAAGAGAAATGGAAAGCCTAGCCTATCGAAGACTAGCATCTTCTGGAAACCACCATCTTGCAGCAACCGGAGGGAGTAGAATAGCATAAAGTAAAGTAGTATAAGTGTTATCAACCTCGGCCAGAGATCCTTTCTCGACTCCCTGCGAGAAAGCAATCCCAGAGCCATACTATCCAGTTCCAATCATAATCCAATTCTCATATCCATGTCTCATCTCAAGTATTCAGTTCTAGTTGTATCGATCGGGATACAACTCCAAGTGTCCGTTACCGTAGGACAGGCTATCGATAGATGTTTTCTTCCCTGCAGGGGTGCACCAACTTACCCACCATGCTCGATTAACTCCGGCCGGACACACTTTCCTGGGTCATGCCCGGCCTCGGCCAAACAATACGCCGCAACCCGACCTAGGCTTAATAGAGAGGTCAAGCACGCCGGACTAAACCTATGCCCCCAGGGGTCATGGGCCATCGCCCTGGGAACTCCTGCACGTTGCGTGGGCGGTCGGTGAGCAGACCTAGCTACCTCCTTAAAAAAGGCGGGAGCTTACTAGTCCAACCCGGCGCGCGCCGCTCAGTCGCATGACGTCTATTAAGCTTCGGCTGATGCATACGACGCAGAACGCCCATACTATGCCCACGTGATTGTTAGTGCTATCAGGCCAGAGGCCCCTCGGATCAAATATCCAAATCGTAGTGGATTAGGAACGCGCGGTAACAAGCAGAGACTCACGAAAGATGTGACCCCGTTGCCCCGTCTCGAGGACTTGCGGCAAGGGCTGGGAATGCCCGGCCACGCCTTGTAATTATCTCGCGGGCACCCTCTAGGTCAACCCGTCTCCACATCACTCGCAATTAAGCTCGCGCGGGTACCCCTCAGGGACGACCCGTCTTTAGTAACATGGTTCAGTGTAAAGTCATAGTAACCATAGTAACTGTGTGTCCAAACATCAAGGGGAAAACCCGAGGAATCACCCCCGGTGAATTCCACTCGACATAATCATCAAGGTGAACGTAAGAGGAACCACCCCCGAGGTTCACACTTGAGGGGTTGCACGACAGAGTCGTATCGGAAGTGGTTAAGGCGGAATCACCCTCGATGACCACGACCGAATAGCTACACTACAGGGTTAACATCAGAAGTGCTGTAGAGGTCTCACCCTCGGCACTCGATAGTAACCCAGTAGTGTCGAGCAACTAAGGGAAAAGTGATGTGCGGTGCCGGGGCCTGGTCTTCGATCCTGTTGATCGGGTCTTCGAACATAAAGCGGGGCAACTGGGACAAGGTGGGGGTCACTGATGGATCACTAACCAACCTATACTAAGCAGTTTAGGATAAGTAGGTAAGGTACAATGAGCAGGTTACAAAAGTAGGCTATGCATCAGAATAGGAGCAAACAATAACAGTAGCAAAATCTAATGCAAGCATGAGAGAAAGGAATGGGCGATATCGGGATGATCAAAGGGGGGCTTGCCTGGTTGCTCTGGCAAGGAGGGGTCGTCGTCGACGTAGTCGATCACAGGGGCGACATCGGTCTCGGGGTCTACCGGAGAGAAGAGGGGGAAGAAACAATAAATATAAAGCAAACCAAAGCATCACAAAGCATAACAAGACGGAAAGCAGAACTAGGGTCGACCTAACGTAGTACTGAACGATATAGGTGAAGGGGGAAAATCAACCGGCAATGTATTCCCGGTACCAGACTTGTGTCAGACAGATGACCGGAGGGGAAATGTTCCATGTTCAGCATGCTAGAGGCATGTGACAGATGAATGGACCGCGTATTCGGATTCGTCTCGTCGTTCTGAGCAACTTTCATGTAGAAAACATTTTCATCCGAGCTACGGTTTATTTTCTATGATTTTTCAAAGATTTGAACATTATTCTGAAATTATTTTAAAATTAACAGAAAAGGAATATGACGTCAGCATGACGTATGTGTGACGTCAGCAGTCAACAGTCCGGTTGACTGGTCAAACTAACATGCGGGACCCACCTGTCATAGACAGTGGGTTAAACAGAGTTCAAACTAATCTAAATTTAGTTAGTAAAACTACTGGGTCCACCTGTCAGTGTCTAGTTAAGCTAATTAATTTATTTTAAAATCCTTTAGCTATTTAGTGGAGGTGGGGCCCATTTGTCAGCAGCTGGGCTGGTCCAGTCAGCAGAGCTGACCGGTCAATAGGTTAAGGCGGGGCCAGTAGGGACCACTGGTCAGCGACCCAGCGGGTGGCCCCGGAGTGGCCACGTCGGCGGGTCGGTGCCGGAGTGGCTCCGGCGACCAAGGCAATGGCGGCGCTCTGCCGGAGTTGGTCGGAGCCGCGCTACAGGGGGCCTTCGGACCTGCGGCTTGGGCCTAAGGGTGCGGCCCCGTGCCGCGCACACGATGGTGACGACGACCGGCGTCGGGGACGACCGGAGCATCGCCGGCGTCGAGGTTTGCGGTCGCTGGAGTTGGGCGAGGATGGAGTCGGCGACAGGGGGCACGAACGGAGGCGCGGGTGGGCTCTTTTGAATGTCGGGTCGACGCCGCGTGAAGTGGTGGTAATAGGCAACGCTGGGGAGGCCGGAGCTGGCCGGAGCAGCGACGGGGAGCGGCAGTGGCGCTCGGGCCCCGTTCGAATCGCAGCGGGAGCGGCCTAGGCGTGCGGTTGGGGCTGCGGCTCAGTGCTGTGCGTGCCCTGGAGGGCGCCAGTGACTCGCGCGGGGGTGCGGGAGCGCGCACGGCGCGCGGACGGCGACCATGGCGGGCGGCGGAGGTCGGCAATGCGGTGGAGCGGCTACGGCTAGGCAGAGGGACAGGGGAGAGCGAGGAGAGGAGGGCGAGCTAACAGTGGAGCCGTAGGGAGTGGTAGCGAGCTCAAGGACGGCGCATGGTAGCCGGAATCAGTGACAAACGCCGACGATCCGAAGGTTGAAGACGAAGGGCGTGGCGGTGATGCAGTGCAGCTCCAGTCACACGGACGGGCTCAGTCGACGTGGAAGAAGGCGGCACAATTGTTGGATGTCCTCCGGGGCGTCGGGGAGGCTAGTGGCCGCGGGTACTAACGGCGCCAGCCCCTTCTCCAGATCGACGGAGAGGGAGAGGTAGAGAGGGGAGAACGAGAGGATAAGGGGAAGCGCAAGGTGTTGGAAATATGCCCTAGAGGCAATAATAAAATGGTTATTATTGTATTTCCTTGTTCATGATAATTGTCTGTTGTTCATGCTATAATTGTATTAACTGGAAACCGTAATACATGTGTGAATACATAGACCACAACATGTCCCTAGTAAGCCTCTAGTTGACTAGCTCGTTGATCAATAGATGGTTATGGTTTTCTGACCATGGACATTGGATGTCATTGATAACGGGATCACATCATTAGGAGAATGATGTGATGGACAAGACCCAATCCTAAGCATAGCACAAGATCGTGTAGTTCGTTTGCTAAGAGCTTTTCTAATGTCAAGTATCATTTCCTTAGACCATGAGATTGTGCAACTCCCGGATACCGTAGGAATGCTTTGGGTGTACCAAACGTCACAACGTAACTGGGTGGCTATAAAGGTGCATTACAGGTATCTCCGAAAGTGTCTGTTGGGTTGGCACGAATCGAGACTGGGATTTGTCACTCCGTATGACGGAGAGGTATCTCTGGGCCCACTCGGTAATGCATCATCATAATGAGCTCAATGTGACTAAGGAGTTAGCCACGGGATCATGTGTTACGGAACGAGTAAAGTGACTTGCCGGTAACGAGATTGAACGAGGTATTGGGATACCAACGATCGAATCTCGGGCAAGTAACGTACCGGTTGACAAAGGGAATTGTATACGGGATTGATTGAATCCTCGACATCGTGGTTCATCTGATGAGATCATCGTGGAACACGTGGGAGCCAACATGGGTATCCAGATCCCGCTGTTGGTTATTGACCGGAGAGTCGTCTCGGTCATGTCTGCATGTCTCCCGAACCCGTAGGGTCTACACACTTAAGGTTCGGTGACGCTAGGGTTATAGAGATATTAGTATGCGGTCACCCGAAAGTTGTTCGGAGTCCTGGATGAGATCCCGGACGTCACGAGGAGTTCCGGAATGGTCCGGAGGTAAAGATTTATATATGGGAAGTCTTGTTTTGGTCGCCGGAAAAGTTTCGCGCATTATCGGTATTGTACCGGGAGTGCCGAAAGGGGTCCGGGGGTCCACCAGAGGGGTCCACTTGCCCCGGGGGGCCACATGGGCTGTAGGGGTGTGTGCCTTGGCCTATATGGGCCAAGGGCACCAGCCCCAAGAGGCCCATGCGCCAAGAGATAAGGGAAAGGGAGAGTCCTAAAGGGGGAAGGCACCTCCTAGGTGCCTTGGGGAGGATGGACTCCTCCCTGGCCGCACCCTTCCTTGGAGGAAGGGCCAAGGCTGCGCCCCCTCTCCCTTGGCCCTATATATAGTGGGGGGAGGGAGGGCAGCTGCACACAAGCCCTGGCGCCTCCCTCTCCCTCCCGTGACACATCTTCCTCCTCCCGCAGCGCTTGGCGAAGCCCTGTTTGAATCCCGCTACTTCCACCACCACGCCGTCGTGCTGCTGGATCTCCATCAACCTCTCCTCCCCCCTTGCTGGATCAAGAAGGAGGAGACGTCGCTGCTCCGTACGTGTGTTGAACGCGGAGGTGCCGTCCGTTCGGCGCTAGGATCATCGGTGATTTGGATCACGACGAACGACTCCATCAACCCCGTTCCCTTGAACGCTTCCGCTCGCGATCTACAAGGGTATGTAGATGCACTCCGCTCTCTTGTTGCTAGCATCTCCTAGATTGATCTTGGTGACACGTAGGAAAATTTTGAATTATTTCTACGTTCCCCAACAGTGGCATCAGAGCCAGGTCTATGCGTAGATTCTATGCACGAGTAGAACACAAAGTAGTTGTGGGCGATGATTTGTTCAATTTGCTTACCGTTACTAGTCTTATCTTGATTCGGCGGCATTGTGGGATGAAGCGGCCCGGACCGACCTTACACGTACTCTTACGTGAGACAGGTTCCACCGACTGACATGCACTTGATGCATAAGGTGGCTAGCGGGTGTCTGTCTCTCCCACTTTAGTCGGATCGGATTCGATGAAGAGGGTCCTTATGAAGGGTAAATAGCAATTGGCATATCACCGTTGTGGCTTTTGCGTAGGTAAGAAACGTTCTTTCTAGAAACCCATAGCAGCGACGTAAAACATGCAACAACAATTAGAGGACGTCTAACTTGTTTTTGCAGGGTATGCTATGTGATGTGATATGGCCAAAAGGATGTGATGAATGATATATGTGATGTATGAGATTGATCATGTTCTTGTAATAGGAATCATGACTTGCATGTCGATGAGTATGACAACCGGCAGGAGCCATAGGAGTTGTCTTAATTTATTGTATGACCTGTGTGTCAATGAAAACGCCATGTAATTACTTTACTTTATTGCTAACCGTTAGCCATGGTAGTAGAAGTAATAGTTGGCGAGACAACTTCATGAAGACACGATGATGGAGATCATGGAGTCATGCCGGTGACGAAGGTGATCATGCCGCGCCTCGAAGATGGAGATCAAAAGGCGCAAGATGATATTGGCCATATCATGTCACTTTATGATTTGCATGTGATGTTTGTCATGTTTACATCTTATTTGCTTAGAACGACGGTAGCATAAATAAGATGATCCCTCACTAAAATTTCAAGAGATGTGTTCCCCCTAACTGTGCACCGTTGCGAAGGTTCGTTGTTTCGAAGCACCACGTGATGATCGGGTGTGATAGATTCTAACGTTCGCATACAACGGGTGTTGACGAGCCTAGCATGTACAGACATGGCCTCGGAACACAAGCAAAACACTTAGGTTGACTTGACGAGCCTAGCATGTACAGACATGGCCTCGGAACACAAGAGACCGAAAGGTCGAACATGAGTCGTATAGTAGATACGATCAACATGGAGATGTTCACCGTTGATGACTAGTCCGTCTCACGTGATGATCGAACACGGTCTAGTCGATTCGGATCATGTATCACTTAGATGACTAGAGGGATGTCTATCTAAGTGGGAGTTCATTAAATAATCAGATGAACTTAATTATCATGAACATAGTCAAAAGGTCTTTGCAAATTATGTCATAGCTTACGCTTTAGTTCTACTGTTTAAGATATGTTCCTAGAGAAAATTTAGTTGAAAGTTGACAGTAGCAATTATGCGGACTGGGTCCGTATACTGAGGATTGTCCTCATTGCTGCACAGAAGGCTTATGTCCTTAATGCACCGCTCGGTGTGCTGAACCTCGAGCGTCGTCTGTAGATGTTGCGAAACATCTGACATACACGTTTTGATGACTACGTGATAGTTCAGTGTGTGATGCTAACGGTTTAAAATTGTGGCACCAAAGACGGTTTTGAAACGTCGCAGAACATATGAGATGTTCCAAAGACTGAAATTGGGATTTCAGACTAATGCCCACGTCAAGAGGTATGAGACCTCTGACAAGTTTCTTAAGCCTGCAAACTAAGGGAGAAAAGCTCAATCGTTGAGCATGTGCTCAGATTGTCTGAGTACTACAATCACTTGAATCGAGTGGGAGTTAATCTTCCAGATGAGATAGTGATGGTTCTCCATAGTCACTGCCACCAAGCTATTAGAGCTTCGTGATGAACTATAACATATCAGGGATAGACATGATGATCCTTGAGCAACTCGCGAAGTTTGACACCGCGAAAGTAGAAATCAAGTGTCACGCCCACGATGCGGCTATATCTCCCACGTGTCGAGGCACGACTTAGAGGCATAACCGCATAGTGGTTTTGTCGCAAGAAGGGTCATCTTCACACAATCCCATGTAATGAACAAGAATGGGATAAAGAGTTGGCTTACAATCGCCACTTCACACAATACATAAATATAACCATACATCATCCAAAATACAAACATAGACCGACTACGGTCAAGATCCAAATGAAAATAAGACAACCCCAAATGCTAGATCCCCGACCGTCCCAACTGGGCTCCACTACTGATCATCAGGAAAAGACACATAGTAACGACCACATTCCTCGTCGAACTCCCACTTGAGATCGACCCCATCATCTGCACTGGCATCGTCGGCACCTGCAACTGTTTTGGTAGAATCTGTAAGTCACGAGGACTCAGCAATCTCACATCCGCGTGATCAAGACTATTTAAGCTTATAGGAAAGGATGGTGTAATGAGGTGGAGCTGCAGCGGCAATAAGCATATATGGTGGCTAACTTGCGCAAATGAGAGCGAGAAGAGAAGCAACGGAATGGTCGTCAACTAGCAATGACCAAGAAGTGATCCTGAACACCTACTTACGTCATACATAACTCAAACCGTGTTCACTTCCCGGACTCCGCCGAGAAGGGACCATCACGGCTACACACACAGTTGATGTATTTTAATTGGGTCAAGTGACAAGTTCTCTACAACCGGACATTAACAAATTCCCATCTGCCTCATAACCGCGGGCACGGCTTTCGAAATATAATACCCTGCAGGGGCGTCCCAACTTAGCCCATCATAAGCTCTCACGGTCAACGAAGGATAACCTTCTCCCGGAAAGACCCGACCAGTCTCGGAATCCCGGTTTACAAGACATTTCGACAATGGTAAAACAAGACCAGCAAAGCCCCCGAATGTGCCGACAAATCCCGATAGGAGCTGCACATATCTCGTTCTCAGGGCAAAACGGATGAGCCAGACGTCGGGTTGGCATAGACCCTGGTTGCCCAGGGGGCGCCGGACATCGCTCGGTTTGGGCCAGCACTCGAAGGAGCACTGGTCCGGGGGTTTAAAATAAAGATGACCCTCGGGCTCGCGAAAACCCGGGGGAAAAGGCTTAGGTGGCAAATGGTAAAACCAAGGTTGGGCCTTGCTGGAGGAGTTTTATTCAAGGCGAACTGTCAAGGGGGTCCCATAAATCACCCGACCATGTAAGGAACACAAACTCAAGGAACATAATCCCGGTATATCAGTAACTAGGGCGGCAAGAGTGGAACAAAACACCAGGCATAAGGCCGAGCCTTCCACCCTTTACCAAAATATATAGATGCATTAATTAAATAAGAGATATTGTGATATCCCAACATATCCATGTTCCAACATGGAACAAACTTCAACTTCACCTGCAACTAGCAACGCTATAAGAAGGGCTGAGCAAAAGCGGTAACTTAGCCAAACAACGTTTTGCTAGGAAAGGATGGTTAGGGGCTGACATGGCAATATGGGAGGCATGAAATAGCAAGTGATAGGTAGCGCAGCATGGCAATACAGCGAACAACTAGCAAAGCAAAGATAGAAGTGATTTCGAGGGGTGGTCATCTTGTCTGCAAGGTTCTCAGAGTTGTCGAAAGCTTGATCCTCGTAAGCGTACTCAACAGGTTCCTCGTTCACGAACTCGTCTTCCGGCTCTACCCAAGACAAGAACACAAGCAACGGAACCACAATCAATCACGAGAAATGCACAAGCAACATGATGCAAAACATGTATGATATGCAAGATATGATATGCGATGCATATGCGTGCTCCGGAAGGAAAATGATGAACAAGGCAGTAACTTGGCATCCCAAGCATGCCACTGGAAAGATGAGATGATTTCGGTCGAAATCGATATAAAGATCACCGGAAACGGATGCACGGTTTGCAAATGGCAAGCAAAACAAGAATGACACGAATCTGCGATTAACAGCATGATAGCACATAAAATGCAACAAACAACAATGCTACAGCACTCCAACATAGCAACAAAGCATATGACAGTAATCTAAAGGAGATGCTTGACAAAAGATGAACACTGAGCTACTGCTAGTTCACAACATATCAAGCTCAAACAAGCATGGCAAAAGTGCAAAAGATAACAGGTTCACAGACTTAGTGAAATTACTGGACATGGCAGAAAACAGCATCAGGTAGCAATGTTCAGAGCACGATATCAACATGCTACAGGAACTTAACATAGCAAAACAAGGCATGGAAGTGTTCTACTAAATGCATATGACAAAAGGCCCTTAATGACCATAAGCCAAAAAGGACCATAAGATATGATGGCAAGTATGTGAACATAGTAAGTTTCGTTATCAGGTTCCAGACTTGGCAGAAAAGAGCATGGCAGAAATAATAATATGAGGACATGTTGGTGAGCTTGATGCACTCACTACAGAGCAACGCATGACAAACCAAGCACACCTACAGAAATATGGCATGTTTATGAAGCTATCCATGGAAAGAACAAAAGCATAGCATGTATGGATCAACTATAACAAGCTTGGCAAAAATGAATATCATGTTAAGAATCTGCCAGAAATATTTTATAGCAAAAGTAGAGCAAGATTGAGTCATGCTATGGCACTCCATAATTGCAAACAAGGGCAGGAATGGATCAATTACAACTATAGCTACAAAACATCCTTACTGAACATCTCCTAAATATGCATGGATCTCTCTGTAGCATCAAGTTTACAAGGCAACAAAATAACAGCAGACAAAGACACAGAAATCACCAAGTCCCTGAAATCAGAAACATTACGGAGCCTACTTTGCACACTTGTGCTAGTCACCACAGAGATCACAAAAATACATGGCATACACCCTTGGAAAGATGGCATGGCATACAACAAAACACATGTAGAGCTCATGCCCATAAGATGCACAGATTTAATGATACAAAAATGACAAATCTCCAAATTCTGCTAAGAACCAGCAGATAACAGCAACTAGCCCTCTTGCAATAGAGACTTGGGCATCAAGATGACCTCTAATGAACATGGTGCAATTGAACAAAATGTAGAGCATCACGAGACGAACAAATTGACATATTACACGCGCGAATCGGAGCTAGATGCAAGGAGTTATGCAAAGAGGAACATGAGCATATGCTGTAAATTATCAAAGACAGAAATAATTGAGATCGAGAAAAGTCAACGCGCTCGTACAGATCTGGATCGAGGCCGAATCCTCAGGGAGCTCGCCGGCAGGAGAGAAGAGGAGGAAGCGACGGCGAGGGAGACCGGAGGGAGGAAGGAGGCGGCGGCACCGGTGGGCGGCGGGGCGCGGGTTGCCCGCGGGCGGCGGCGGCGGCGCACCCCGGCGCGGCGGCGCGGGTGGCCGGGGCCGGCGGAGACGCGACGCGGCGGGGCAGGCCGGGCAGGAGGCAGGCGGCGGCGGTACGGGCCGGGCGGGCCCCGCCTGGGCCCGGCGGGCCGACGGCGCGAGGAGAAGAGAGAGGGAGCCCGGGGTGACGTGGCGCGCCCTTATTGGCTGCGGCCGGCGGCGGGATGTGTCCAGCGGCGTACGTACACGTCCGGCGCGCGGAGGGACGAAGGCTAGGGTTTGCCTGCGTTTCGTTTTCGGGGGAGATGCATATAAATAGGTATAGGGAGCTAGGAGAGTCCAAATGAGGTGCGGTTTTCGCCCACACGATCGTGATCGAATGACCTAGAGCATGGAGATGACTTGGAGGGGTTTTGGGCTGGTTTTAGGGGGGTTTTTGCTGCACACACAAATGGACTTTGCGGATGCCCGGTTAACTGTTGGAGTACCAAACGACCTCCAAATGGAATGAAACTTGACCGGTGGTCTCCGGGTGGTATATTAAGGCCACTTGACAAGCCTCGGTCCATTCCGAGAATGTTTGACACCCGCTCATGAAAGAAAACAAGAGGGGTGCACCGGAGGAGATAGGAGCGCCGGATTGCAAAACGGACAACGGGGAAAATGCTCGGATGCATGAGACGAACACGTATGCAAATGCAATGCACATGATGTCATGATATGAAATGCATGACAAGGACAAAAAGCAAAACGAAAGACAAAACCCGACCACGGAGGGAATATCATATCACATAGCCAAAAATGGCAAGAGTCGGAGTTACAAATATGGCAAGTTACATCCGGGGTGTTACATCAAGTAGGAGCATGAATTGTTGATGGTTAGTAAAACCACTAGTTTCAAGAAGGGCAAGGGAAAGAAGGGATACTTCATGAAACAGCAAATCAGTTGCTGCTCTAGTGAAGAAACCCAAGGTTGAACCCAAACCCGAGACTAAGTGCTTCTGTAATGAGGGGAACGGTCACTGAAGCAGAACTACCCTAGATACTTGGTAGATGAGAAGGCAGGCAAGGTCGACAGAAGTATATTGGATATACATTATATTAATGTGTACTTTACTAGTACTCCTAGTAGCACCAGGGTATTAGATACCGGTTCGGTTGCTAAGTGTTGGTAACTCGAAATAAAAGGCTGCGGAATAAACGGAGACTAGCTAAAGGTGAGATGACGATATGTGTTGGAAGTGTTTCCAAGGTTGATGTGATCAAGCATCGCATGCTCCCTCTACCATCGAGATTGGGGTTAAACCTGAATAATTATTATTTGGTGTTTGCGTTGAGCATAGACATGATTGGATTATGTTTATCGCAATATGGTTATTCATTAAAGGAGAATAATGGTTACTCTGTCTATTTGAATAATACCTTCAATGGTCTTGCACCTAAAATAATTATTTATTGAATCTCGATCGTAGTGATACACATGTTCATGCCAAAAGATATAAAATAGTAATGATAGTACCACATACTTGTGGCACTGCTATTTGAGTCATATTGGGATAAAACGCATGAAGAAGCTCCATGTTGATGGATCTTTGGACTGACTCGTTTTTGAAAAGATTGAGACATGCGAACCATGTCTATTGGTATATATGCATGAAGAAACTCCATACAGATGGATCGTTTGGACTCACTTGATTTTGAATCACTTGAGACATGCAAATCATACCACATGGGCAAGATGACTGAAAGGCCTCGTTTTCAGTGAAATGGAACAAGAGAGCAACTTGTTGGAAGGAATACATTTGATGTGTGCAGTCCAATGAGTGCTGAGGCACGCAGTGGATATCATTATGTTCTTACTTCACAGATGATTTGAGTAGACGCTGAGAATATTTACTTGATGAAACACAAGTCTGAATTATTAAAAGGTTCAAGTAATTTTAGAGTGAAGTTGAAGATCGTCGTGACAAGAGGATAAAAATGTCTATGATATGATCATAGAGATGAATATCTGAGTTACGAGTTTGGCACACAATTAAGAAATTGTGGAAATTGTTTCACGACTAATACCGCCTGGAACACTATAGTGTGATGGTGTGTCCGAACATCATAACTGCACCCTATTGGATATAGTGCATACCATGATGTCTCTTATCGAATTACCACTATCGTTCATGGGTTAGGCATTAGAGACAACCGCATTCACTTTAAATAGGGCACCACGCAATTCCGTTGAGACGACACCGTATGAACTATGGTTTAGAGAAACCTAAGCTGTCGTTTCTTAAAAGTTTGGAGCTGCGACGCTTATGTGAAAAAGTTTCAGGCTGATAAGCTCGAACCCAAAGCGGATAAATGCATCTTCATAGAATACCCAAAACAGTTGGGTATACCTCCTATTTCAGATCCGGAAGCAAAGTGATTGTTTCTAGAAACATGTCCTTTCTCGAGGAAAAGTTTCTCTCGAAAGAATTGAGTGGGAGGATGGTGGAGACTTGATGAGGTTATTGAACCATGACTTCAACTAGTGTGTAGCAGGGCACAGGAAGTTGTTCCTGTGGCACCTACACCAATTGAAGTGGAAGCTTGTGATAGTGATCATGAAACTTCGGATCAAGTCACTACCAAACCTCGTAGGACGACAAGGATGCATGCTACTTCAGAGTGGTACGTAATCCTGTCTTGTAAGTCATGTTGCTAGAGAACAATGAACCTACGAGCTATGGAGAAGCGATGGTGGGCCCGGATTCCGACGAATGGCTCGAGGCCATAAAATCCGAGAGGATCCATGTATGAAAACAAAGTATAGACTTTGAAAGAACTACTTGATGGTCGTAAGGCTGTTGGGTACAGATGGATTTTAAAGGGAAGACAGACAATGATGGTAAGTGTCACCATTAAGAAAGCTCGACTTGTCGTTAAGATGTTTTCCGGCAAGTTCAAGGAGTCGACTGCGATGAGACTTTCTCACTCGTAGCAATGCTAAGAGTCTGTTAGAATTATATTAGCAGTTACTGCATTATTTATGAAATCTTGCAGATAGGATGTCAAAACATTGTTTCATCGACGATTTTCTTGAGGAAAGGTTGTATGTGATACAACCAGAAGGTTTTGTCAATCCTGAAAGATGCTAACAAGTATGCAAAGGTCAGCAATCCTTCTAAGGATTGGAGTAAGCATCTCGGAGTTGGAATGAACGCTTTGATGAGATGATCAAAGATTTTGGGTTTATACAAAGTTCATGAGAAACTTGTATTTCCAAAGAAGTGAGTGGGAGCACTAAAGAATTTTTGATGAGTATTTGTTGTTAACATATTGTTGATCAGAAATGATGTAGAATTTCTGGAAAGCATCCAGGGTTTTTTGAAAAGTGTTTTCCAATGTAAAACCTGGATTAAGCTACTTGAACATTGAGCATCAAGATCTATAAGGATAGATCAAAAACGCTTAATAGTACTTTCAAATGAATACATACCGTGACAAGATTTTGAAGGAGTTCAAAATAGATCAGCAAAGAAGGAGTTCTTGGCTGTGTTACAAGGTGTGAGTATTGAGTAAGACTCAAGACCTGACCACGGCAGAAGAGAGAGAAAGGACGAAGGTCGTCCCCTATGCTTTAGACGTAGGCTCTACAGTACGCTATGCTGTGTACCGCACCTGAAGTGTACCTTGCCATGAGTCAGTCAAGGGGTACAAGAGTGATCCAGGAATGGATCACATGATAGCGGTCGAACTTATCCTTAGTAACTAGTGGACTAAGGAATTTTCTCGATTATGGAGGTGGTGAAAGAGTTCGTCGTAAAGGGTTGTGTCGATGCAAACTTTGACACTAATTCGGATGACTCTGAGTAGTAAATCGGATTCGTATAGTAGAGCAGTTATTTGGAACAGCTCCAAGTAGCGCGTGGTAGCTGCATCTACAAGATGACATAGAGATTTGTAAAGCACACACGGATCTGAATGTTGCAGACTCGTTGACTAAAACCTCTCTCGTAAGCATAACATGATCAAACCCTAGAACTCATTGAGTGTTAATCACATGGTGATGTGAACTAGATTATTGACTCTAGTAAACTCTTGGGTATTAGTCACATGGCGATGTGAACTTTGAGTGTTAATCACATGGTGATGTGAACTAGATTATTGACTCTAGTGCAAGTGGGAGACTGTTGGAAATATGCCCTAGAGGCAATAATAAAATGGTTATTATTGTATTTCCTTGTTCATGATAATTGTCTGTTGTTCATGCTATAATTGTATTAACTGGAAACCGTAATACATGTGTGAATACATAGACCACAACATGTCCCTAGTAAGCCTCTAGTTGACCAGCTCGTTGATCAATAGATGGTTATGGTTTTCTGACCATGGACATTGGATGTCATTGATAACGGGATCACATCATTAGGAGAATGATGTGATGGACAAGACCCAATCCTAAGCATAGCACAAGATCGTGTAGTTCGTTTGCTAAGAGCTTTTCTAATGTCAAGTATCATTTCCTTAGACCATGAGATTGTGCAACTCCCGGATACCGTAGGAATGCTTTGGGTGTACCAAACGTCACAACGTAACTGGGTGGCTATAAAGGTGCATTACAGGTATCTCCGAAAGTGTCTGTTGGGTTGGCACGAATCGAGACTGGGATTTGTCACTCCGTATGACGGAGAGGTATCTCTGGGCCCACTCGGTAATGCATCATCATAATGAGCTCAATGTGACTAAGGAGTTAGCCACGGGATCATGCGTTACGGAACGAGTAAAGTGACTTGCCGGTAACGAGATTGAACGAGGTATTGGGATACCAACGATCGAATCTCGGGCAAGTAACGTACCGATTGACAAAGGGAATTGTATACGGGATTGATTGAATCCTCGACATCGTGGTTCATCTGATGAGATCATCGTGGAACACGTGGGAGCCAACATGGGTATCCAGATCCCGCTGTTGGTTATTGACCGGAGAGTCGTCTCGGTCATGTCTGCATGTCTCCCGAACCCATAGGGTCTACACACTTAAGGTTCGGTGACGCTAGGATTATAGAGATATTAGTATGCGGTAACCCGAAAGTTGTTCGGAGTCCCGGATGAGATCCCGGACGTCACGAGGAGTTCCGGAATGGTCCGGAGGTAAAGATTTATATATGGGAAGTCTTGCTTTGGTCATCGGAAAAGTTTCGCGCATTATCGGTATTGTACCGGGAGTGCCGAAAGGGGTCCGGGGGTCCACTTGCCCCGGGGGGCCACATGGGCTGTAGGGGTGTGTGCCTTGGCCTATATGGGCCAAGGGCACCAGCCCCAAGAGGCCCATGCGCCAAGAGATAAGGGAAAGGGAGAGTCCTAAAGGGGGAAGGCACCTCCTAGGTGCCTTGGGGAGGATGGACTCCTCCCTGGTCGCACCCTTCCTTGGAGGAAGGGCCAAGGCCGCACCCCCCTCTCGCTTGGCCCTATATATAGTGGGGGGAAGGGAGGGCAGCCGCACAAAGCCCTGGCGCCTCCCTCTCCCTCCCGTGACACATCTCCCTCCTCCCGCAGCGCTTGGCGAAGCCCTGTTGGAATCCCGCTACTTCCACCACCACGCCGTCGTGCTGCTGGATCTCCATCAACCTCTCCTCCCCCCTTGCTGGATCAAGAAGGAGGAGACGTCGCTGCTCCGTACGTGTGTTGAACGTGGAGGTGCCGTCCGTTCGGCGCTAGGATCATCAGTGATTTGGATCACGACGAGTACGACTCCATCAAGCCCGTTCTCTTGAACGCTTCCGCTCGCGATCTACAAGGGTATGTAGATGCACTCCTCTCTCTTGTTGCTAGCATCTCCTAGATATATCTTGGTGACACATAGGAAAATTTTGAATTATTGCTACGTTCCCCAACACGAGGGGCAAGTGGGGTTGGGGAGACGAGGGGAGCCCGTGGCTTTGCCATTATCCCCTCCGGCGCCGCCGGCAAGGCGGTCTGGCGGGAGCGCGCTCGGGCGCTCGTCGCTGCAGCAGTGAAAGGGGGAACGACCCCACGGCGTTGCCCGACCGGTTGGGCCTGCTGGGCTAAGACCCAGTGGGGCAGGGGGGCTTCTCCTTTTTTTGCTCGTTTCCTATTTTTTTACAAAAGAAAAGCTTTGCAATATTTGAGCTGCCCAAAAGGATTCTGTAAAATGTGGGACTTGGCCACATAATTACATTGCACTAGTTGGCACTGCCAAAAAGGATTGTGAGCCTTTTGAAATAGTTTGCCACTTTTATAATTAAAAAAAGGCATTTAAACTATTTGTTTTAGCCACTGTTTATCCAGTTTAGGCCACTTAGACATTTTGCAAAATGTTGGTTCACCACAAATATTTGTTATGAATTACATGGCACAAGATGAACATTTTAGACTTCATGTATGAAAAGTTTGAATTTTGACGTTAAATTGGATTTGAATTAGAATTGTGATTTGGATCAGGTGAAGATTAGCAACAGTAACATGATGACATGGCACCATTAACAGGGGATTACTGTAGCATGACACTGGGGGTGTTACAAATCTCCTCCACTACAAGAAATCTCGTCCCGAGATTTAAGTGGGGAAGTAAAGAGTAACTTCGAGAGAACTGACCCTTATAGGGTTAATTATCTGGTGAACAATTCAGGGAATGAGGCGAAAGTATCTCTCGAGTTGAAACTTAATAAAACATCGAGAGCAAAGTATGAAGGTGCCATAAGAAGTTTCAAGCGAGCAGCCAATCGTTCGATGCCTAATAAAAAGGTGAAAGGGTTTTAGAACAACAGAAATAAGATTGTGTTTGATACGAGAGTTGATCATCTCTAAGAAGGTGGCTCGTGATTAGCATATGAAGCCAAGTGTGAGGAATAACTTTGGAAACAGGGGTGTACAGTAGAGTCAGGTTTCGATCCTGTGGAATTGTGGGTTATGGGCCCACCATGTGGGTTAAAGTAGTAGGAAGGGCGATGATAGCAAGGCATGTCAGAGCATAGACTGTCAATGTTGGCAACAATGTTGGTACCAAGGGCGAGGGACGAAGAGAACCATTTTCCTGCTCGTTAAGACGAGGCGGACCAATATGCAAAGTTCTCATCCATCGGTGGCTACCGGAAAGTCATCAACAATAGTAACAAGGTCTTACTGACAGAGCTTGTACATCGAGGGAATTATCTTTGCTCAGACAAGTTAGATTACAAGAAAGGTGAAACAAAACAATGGAAAGGAAAATGTGATTATTATGATAATCAGACCAATGGAAAGGAAAGGTGTTTATACCCAAGTATTGGAGTATAACTTTCCCAAGGAAAGGCAGAGCATGATAGGGCTCCAAGTATTAAACCATTTAGACAAAGGGGCAAGGAATTTATGAGTTTTACCCATACAACGGTGACCGGATGATAGATCCAGAACCTTTGGTAATGTGCTACCAATGTTTTTGTCGATATTTGGAATACCACAGTCATGCTTCGTGGTAGCATTGATCTGGTGTTTCTAGTAAGGTTGGATCTAAAGATCACAAGAGATACAAAGGAACATTTCCAAGATTATCTTGGAACGTAAGGAATAACCGAACACAACCAGGTCTGTGTTGGCAGAAAGTCAAGGATGTCGTCGATGATATCACAAATCATCGAATAGCAAGGATGGTATTTCTCAACATGAATTCGATTGACATCTCTGAACAAATCAAAGTGTTGACGGTGATCATGACAAATTTTGTCGGGAGATTCTAGGAAGATGTCATCGAGCAGCGACGACAACAAACAAAAAGGGTAGATGAAGTGAAAGGCTATGAGAACCACGGATTCGACACAAGCTCGAAATCAAACTTGTTGTTCGAGATGAAATGATAGGATGAGGAAGATCGACGTAAGCTTAGCTCGTCGTCGGAAGTTGTGCTCCGGGAAGAAGGACCGGGTAGCACAGTTAAAATTAGCACGATAATGATATAGCCGATCAGGCTAGGAATGATGTGATGGAGTATCATTCCAATGAGAATTCACAAGAGGTAGTGCAATGACACAATATCCTCGAGATAACAAGGGGCAATACTCGAGGTAGATCAAAAATAGAGGTTGGACAGATGAAATGATCTGCAGAAGACAAGTATTTTAACTTGTCCGGGAAATGGAATTAAGGAGAAACTATAGTTGGAACCACGGTTATGAATGATCAAACCACCGATACAAGATGAACTTATAACAAGGGATAATCATTTTTACGAGCAGCTTCCATGATAAGTTCTACATCGGGTCCATGGGCATGAACACAAAGGTTCAAGGTCGACTCCCACTTCTTCAATGCATAACCTTTCATTCACTCCTCGTTTTTCGAATAATTGTAGTGCAGAGGATTTACCTGGCGAAGTACTAGAAGAGTAAGACTCGTGAGAACTCTCGGGTTCACACGGATTATGGAAGGCATAAGTTCAACCCATCGGGGCATTTTTACGAATCTATACAACCAGCAACCAAGCAAAAGATACGAGTTCAAAAGCAGTGTATCGGAGTCAAAGCAGATGATACAATTTACCGAAGGTATTATGTATCAGGGAAAAACTCACAAGACTTTGGATGTGAAGGACATTGTCGGATAACAACCCAGCAATGGATCTGGCGATTCACGACAGAGTTGATGTGAGTATCGGTAATCAATCAGATGAAGAAGGGGATGCAAAGGCATCGGCTTATAGAAATGTCTGAATGATTCGATGCTTGGGTACAAAGGAAATTATGATTTCAAGACGAAGGATCAGAAGCAGAGGCTCTGATCAAAAGATGAGTAAGTTGAATAGACTTAGAGGTGTACCCGATCAAATCTGGATTGGGCAAGAACCAGCTCATATCTGGAAGGATGTCTGATCCGGAAAGAAAATTTCCAAGGATTAATTGATGATTGCGAGTATTCACACACACGCTGAATCCATAGGAACAGAATGTTAATCACAAAGAATTTTAAAGAATATTGCTAGACATATGGAATTAATCTTAATGCAAGCAGGCAAGGAGAATCAAGAGCAATAGGTTGCAGAGGATTTTGAAAGATCGGATAGCATTTTCAGGTATTTTGGAAAGCATATGAACAACTGGGGATGAACGAACCCCGGTTAAGTGAATTATCCGCAGTGCAAAAGAAGCTGCAAAGTAGAAGGCACAAAGGATTCTCGAAACAACGGAGAGTACTAGGGGTATCTTGTAACAACAGGAACAACTGGGGAAGAATGTACAAGCGGCAAGGATGTTATTCACGGGGATTATCGATGGTCAGGAACTGCAAAGCAGTGGGCACAGGGTCTCGGGAAACATCGAGGAGTATCTGCAGAATCTTGTGGCGAAGCAAGCGATCATCTGTAGTGAAGGGGCTCTTCAGGAGGAAGTGGTTATGAGATCCTAGAGTCAGAGTTAGTAAAATCTTTAACCCGAATAGATGAGAGATCGAGTCCCAGAGTATAGACGAGGAATAAAAAGATCCTAATACCACCCAATTGGCGACATGGGCCCGTAAGCCACACAACCATGTTAGTAAATTTATTTTAAGTGACTAGACTCAACTTCGGCCAAGGAGTTGGAAAGGGGGCTACCTACAGGCAGTCGGCTCTGATACCAAGTTGTGACGCCCTCGATTCAATGGTACACTAATCATACACGCAAATGTGTACCATCAAGATCAAAGACTCACGGGAAGATATCACAACACAACTCTAGACACAAATTTAAAATAATACAAGCTTTATGTTACAAGCCAGAGGCCTCGAGGGCTCGAATACATAAGCTCGAAAACACAAGAGTCAGCAGAAGCAACAATATCTGAGTACAGACATAAGTTAGACAAGTTTGCCTTAAGAAGGCTGGCACAAAAACAGCAACGATCGAAAAGGCAAGGCCTCCTGCCTGGGAGCCTCCTAACTACTCCTGACCGTCGGCGGTCTCCACGTAGTAGTAAGCACCGTTGGGGTAGTAGTAGTCATCGGTGGTGTCGTCTGGATCTTGGGCTCCACCATCTGGTTGCATCAACCGGAAAGAAGAAGAAAGGGGGGAAAGGGGAAGGAAAGCAACCGTGAGTACTCATCCAAAGTACTCGCAAGCAAGGATCTACACTACATATGCATCGGTATCAATGAAAAGGGTTGTATCTGTGGACTGCACTGCAGAATGCCAGAAGAGAAGGGGAAAGCCTAGCCTATAGAAGACTAGCATCTTCTGGAAACCACCATCTTGCAGCAACCGGAGGGAGTAGAATAGCATAAAGTAAAGTAGTAGAAGTGTTATCAACCTCGGCCAGAGATCCTTTCTTGACTCCCTGCGAGAAAGCAATCCCAGAGCCATACTATCCAGTTCCAATCATAATCCAATTCTCATATCCATGTCTCATCTCAAGTATCCAGTTCTAGTTGTATCGATCGGGATACAACTCCAAGTGTACGTTACCGTAGGACAGGCTATCGATAGATGTTTTCTTCCCTGCAGGGGTGCACCAACTTACCCACCACGCTCGATTAACTCCGGCCGGACACACTTTCCTGGGTCATGCCCGGCCTCGGCCAAACAATACGCCGCAACCCGACCTAGGCTTAATAGAGAGGTCAAGCACGCCGGACTAAACCTATGCCCCCAGGAGTCATGGGCCATCGCCCCGAGAACTCCTGCATGTTGCGTGGGCGGCCGGTGAGCAGACCTAGCTACCTCCTTAAAAAAGGCAGGAGCTTACCAGTCCAACCTGGCGCACAACGCTCAGTCGCATGACGTCTATTAAGCTTCGGCTGATGCATACGAGGCAGAACGCCCATACTATGCCCACGTGATGGTTAGTGCTATCAGGCCAGAGGCCCCTCAGATCAAATATCCAAATCGTAGTGGATTAGGATCGCGCGGTAACAAGCAGAGACTCACAAAAGATGTGACCCCGTCGCCCCGTCTGGAGGACTTGCGGCAAGGGCTAGGAATGCCCGGCCACGCCTCGTAATTATCTCGCGGGCACCCTCTAGGTCAACCTGTCTCCACATCACCCGTAATTAAGCTCGCACGGGTACCCCTCAGGGCCGACCCGTCTTTAGTAACATGGTTCAGTGTAAAGTCATAGTAACCATAGTAACGGTGTGTCCAAGCATCAAGGGGAAAACCCGAGTAATCACCCCCGGTGAATTCCACTCGACGTAATCATCAAGGTGAACGTAAGAGGAACCACCCCCGAGGTTCACACTTGAGGGGTTGCACGACAGATTCGTATCGGAAGTGGTTAAGGCGGAATCACCCTCGATGACCATGACCGAATAGCTACACTACAGGGTTAACATCAGAAGTGCTGTAGAGGTCTCACCCTCGACACTCGATAGTAACCCAGTAGTGTCGAGCAACTAAGGGGAAAGTGATGTGCGGTGCCGGGGCCTGGTCTTCGATCCCGTTGATCGGGTCTTCGAACATGAAAGCGGGGCAACAGGACAAGGTGGGGGTCACTGATGGATCACTAACCAACCTATACTAAGCAGTTTAGGATAAGTAGGTAAGGTACAATGAGCAGGTTACAAAAGCAGGCTATGCATTAGAATAGGAGCAAACAATAACAGTAGCAAAATCTAATGCAAGCATGAGAGAAAGGAATGGGCGATATCGGGATGATCAAAGGGGGGCTTGCCTGGTAGCTTTGGCAAGGAGGGGTCGTCGTCGACGTAGTCGATCACAGGGGCGGCATCGGTCTCGGGGTCTACCGGAGAGAAGAGGGGGAAGAAACAATAAATATAAAGCAAACAAAGCATCACAAAGCATAACAAGATGGAAATCAGAACTAGGGTCGACCTAACGTAGTACTGAAGGATATAGGTGAAGGGGGAAAATCAACCGGGAATGTATTCCCGGTACTGGACTTGTGTTAGACAGATGACCGGAGGGGGAATGTTCCATGATCAGCATGCTAGAGGCATGTGACAGATGAATGGACCGCGTATTCGGATTCATCTCGTCGTTCTGAGCAACTTTCATGTAGAAAACATTTTCATCCGAGCTACGGTTTATTTTCTATGATTTTTCAAAGATTTGAACATTATTCTGAAATTATTTTAAAATTAACAGAAAAGGAATATGACGTCAGCATGACGTATGTGTGACGTCAGCAGTCAATAGTTCGGTTGACTTGTCAAAACTGACATGCGGGACCCACCTGTCATAGACACTGGGTTAAACAGAGTTCAAACTAATCTAAATTTAGTTAGTAAAACTACTGGGTCCACCTGTCAGTGTCTAGTTAAGCTAATTAATTTATTTTAAAATCCTTTAGCTATTTAGTGGAGGTGGGGCCCATTTGTCAGCAGCTGGGCTGGTCCAGTCAGCAGAGCTGACCGTTCAACAGGTTAAGGCGGGGCCAGTAGGGACCACTGGTCAGCGACCCAGCGGGTGGCCCCGGAGTGGCCACGTCGGCGGGCCGGTGCCGGAGTGGCTCCGGCGACCAAGGCAATGGAGGCGCCCTGCCGGAGTTGGCCGGAGCCGTGCTACAGGGGGCCTTCGGACCTGCGGCTTGGACCTAGGGGTGCGGCCCCATGCCGGGCACACGATGGTGACGATGACCGGCGTCGGGGACGACCGGAGCATCGCCGGCGTCGAGGTTTGCGGTCGCTGGAGTTGGGCGAGGATGGAGTCGACGACAGGGGGCACGAACGGAGGCGCGGGTGGGCTCTTTTGAATGTCGGGTCGACGCCGCGTGAAGTGGTGGTAGTAGGCAACGCTGGGGTGAACGGAGCTGGCCGGAGCAGCGATGGGGAGTGGCGGTGGCGCTCGGGCCCCGTTCGAATCATAGCGGGAGCGGCCTAGGCGTGTGGTTGGGGCTGCGGCTTGGTGCTGTGCGCGCCCTGGAGGGCGCCAGTGACTCGCGCGGGGGTGCGGGAGCGCGCACGGCGCGCGGACGGCGACCATGGCGGGCGGCGGAGGTCGGCAATGCGGTGGAGCGGCTACGACTAGGCAGAGGGACAGGGGAGAGCGAGGAGAGGAGGGCGAGCTCACAGTGGAGCCGTAGGGAGTGGTAGCGAGCTCAAGGAGGGCGCGTGGTAGCCGGGATCGATGACGAACGCCGACGATCCGAAGGTTGAAGACGAAGGGCGTGGCGGCGATGCAGTGTAGCTCCAGTCGCACGGATGGGCTCAGTCGACGTGGAAGAAGGCGGCGCAGTTGTTGGATGTCCTCCGGGGCGTCGGGGAGGCTGGTGGCCGCGGGTACTAACGGCGACAGCCGCGCCAGCCCCTTCTCCAGATCGACGGAGAGGGAGAGGTAGAGAGGGGAGAGCGAGAGGATAAGGGGAAGTGCGAGGGGCAAGTGGGGTTGGGGAGACGAGGGGAGCCCGTGGCTTTGCCCTTATCCCCTCCGGCGCCGCCGGCGAGGCGGTCTGGCGGGAGCGCGCTCGGGCGCTCGGTCGCTGCAGCAGTGAAAGGGGAAACGGCCCCGAGGCGTTGCCCGACTGGCTGGGCCTGCTGGACTAAGACCCAATGGGGCGGGGGGGGGGGGGGCTTCTCCTTTTTTTGCTCTTTTCCTATTTTTTTTACAAAAGAAAAGCTTTGCAATATTTGAGCTGCCCAAAAGGATTCTGTAAAATGTGGGACTTGGCCACATAATTACATTGCACTAGTTGGCACTGCCAAAAAGGATTGTGAGGCTTTTGAAATAGTTTGCCACTTTTATAATTAAAAAAAGGCATTTAAACTATTTGTTTTAGCCACTGTTTATCCAGTTTAGGCCACTTAGACATTTTGCAAAATGTTGGTTCACCACCAATATTTGTTATGAATTACATGGCACAAGATGAACATTTTAGACTTCATGTATGAGAAGTTTGAATTTTGACGTTAAATTGGATTTGAATTAGAATTGTGATTTGGATCAGGTGAAGATTAGCAACAGTAACGTGATGACATGGCACCATTAACAGGGGATTACCGTAGCATGACACTGGGGGTGTTACACCTGGCCACACCCGTCTGGGCTCCACGGAAGCACCTTCCCCTCTGGCTCAAGCACACTCTTGGCTACTCCGATGAGCGACGTAGCCAGACATAGGGAAGATATGGGGGAAGAATATGCCTCCGGGACTCCCAGCAGTCCGGTTAGCGAGCTGTCGGACATGGGGAAGACAAAGGGATCCGCCGCGGCCAGTTGTAGACTAGTGTAGTGTATCCGTGTCGTGGAAGTGGAGCTCCACGTGGCTGTATGTGTACATAGTTTTACCTTTTTAGTTAAAATATGTCCAAAATGTTACCGTTTTCATCTAGTTTGTATGAAACCCGTCATGTTTGTATGAAATCCGGCCGTGTTTGCATGAATTTCATCCGGTTTGTTGAAAAAGAGTTTGCAATGTATGCAGCTAGCGTTGGATGGCGGCCTCACGCATCCGTGTCCGCGGACTGGTCATCCCCTGTCCGCCGACGGATGCGGGACAAAATTTGTGAGTTGCCGTTGGAGATGCCCTTAGTGAAGGAAATATGCCCTAGAGGTAATAATAAAGTTGTTATTTTATATTTCCTTATATCATGATAAATGTTTATTATTCATGCTAGAATTGTATTAACTGGAAACTTGATACATGTGTGGATACATAGACAAAACACCGTGTCCCTAGTAAGCCTCTACTAGACTAGCTCGTTAATCAAAGATGGTTAAGTTTTCTAACCATAGACATGTGTTGTCATTTGATGAACGGGATCACATCATTAGGAGAATGATGTGATGGACAAGACCCATCCGTTAGCTTAGCATTATGATCGTTCAATTTTTTGGCTATTGCTTTCTTTATGTCATATACATATTCCTTTGACAATGAGATTATGCAACTCTTGAATACCGGAGGAATACCTTATGTGCTATCGAACGTCACAACGTAACTGGGTGATTATAAAGATGCTCTACAGGTATCTCCTAAGGTGTTTGTTGGGTTGGCATAGATCGAGATTAGGATTTGTCACTCCGAGTATCGGAGAGCTATCTCTGGGCCCTCTCGGTAATACACATCATAAGAAGCCTTTCAAGAAAAGTGAGTAATGAGTTAGTTGCGGGATGATGTTTTACGGAACGAGTAAAGAGACTTGTCGGTAACGAGATTGAACTAGCTATGAAGATTCCAACGATCGAATCTTGGGCAAGTAACATACCGATGACAAAGGGAATAACATATGTTGTCATTACGGTTCGACCGATAAAGATCTTTGTAGAAAATGTAGGAACCAATATGAGCATCCAGGTTCCGTTGTTGGTTATTGACCGGAGAGGCATCTCGGTCATGTCTACATAGTTCTCGAACCCGTAGGGTCCGCACGCTTAACGTTCAATGACTATTTAGTATTATATGAGTTATGTGATTTGGTGACCGAATGTTGTTCGGAGTCCCGGATGAGATCACGAACATGACGAGGAGTCTTGAAATGGTCGAGAGGTAAAGATTGATATATAGGATGATAGTATTCGGACACCGAAAGTGTTCCGAAGTGTATCGGGTATTTATCGGACTACCGGGGGGGTTACCGGAACCCGAGGGGGGGGGGAATAATGGGCCTTATGGGCTATAAGAGGGGAGAACACCAGCCCATAAGGGGTGCCTCCCCCCCTGTTAGGCAGGAGGCCGAATAGGAGAAGGTAGAGGGAGCTCGGCCCCCCTTTCCTTCCTCCCTTCCCTCTTCCCTTTTCCCCTCCGGTGAAATAAGGAAGGGGGCGAATTGGGATAGGAACCCCAAGTAGGATTCCTCCTACTTGGGGTGCCCCATGGCAGCTCCCCTCCCCCTCCCACCTATATATACATGGGGAGGGGGCGCCTATAACACACACCAACAATTGTTAGCCGTGTGCTCCCCCCCTCCACAGTTTACGCCTCCGGTCATATCTTCGTAGTGCTTAGGCGAAGCCCTGTGTAGATCACTTCACCGTCACCATCCCGTCGTGCTGACGGAACTCATCTTCTTCCTCGACACCTTTGCTGGATCAAGAGGACGAGGGACGTCATCGAGTTGAATGTGTGCATAACTCGGAGGTGTCGTATGTTCGGTGCTTGATCGGTCGGATCTAGAAGAAGTTCGACTACATCAACCGCGTTGTCAAACGCTTTTGGTCTACGAGGGTACATGGACACACTCTCCCCCTCTTGTTGCTATGCAAGTCCTAGATAGATCTTGTGTGAGCATAGGAATTTTTTTGAAATTCGCATGCTACGTTCCCAACAGTGGCATCAGAGACAGGTCTTTGCGTAGATGATATGCACGAGTAGAACACAAAGAGTTGTGGGCGGTGATCATCATACTGCTTACCACCAATGTCTTATTTTGATTCGGCGGCATTGTTGGATGAAGCGGCCCAGACCAACCTTACATGACCACGTTCATAAGATCGGTTCCACCGACAGATATGCAACTAGTTTTGCAAAAAGGTGGCTGGCGGGTGTCTGTTTCTCCTACTTTAGTTGAATTGAATTTGACCACGGCCGGTCCTTGTTGAAGGTTAAAACAAAAAAACTTGATAAATCACCGTTGTGGTTTTGATGCGTAGGTAATAACGGTTCTTGCTAGAAGCCCGCATGTCGTGGAATTGTCACGGCAGATGTCCTAGTGTGAGGACTTAGTCGTGAGGCCAACGCATCTATGTGGTAGCTTGAGAGGGGTTGATTGGAATCAAGAGACGCAACGCAAGAAAAGGATTTAGACAGCTTCGGGCCCCGGGAAACATCATCCAGTAACAACCCTACATGCTGTTTGTGGCTAGGTCTCATTATGCTCATGAGGGAGTCGCCGTAAACCGGCTCTCCTAGTTCTGTCTAGCCTAGAGATTATTTTCCCTCCTCTTGGGGTGCCCTGCCCCTCCTTATATAAGTTGAAGGGGCGGGTTACATGTAGAGTCCAACTCGGATTAAGACTTAAACTATTCTGACTTCTCTTCATGGGCTTCTTTACATCTTGGGCTTCTTAACGTCCCGGGCTAATTAACCCCAGGCGACTCTGTCTGCTGGGTTATGACTGTCTGCCGGGTTATGACTGTCTGCCGGGTTATGATATGACTTAACATCTGTCGGGTTATCATCTGACTTAACATCCGCCGGGTAATCATCTGGGTTAATTGTCTGCCGGTTTACCACCTGCCGGTTTACCGTCTGGCTTAGCCATCTGTCTTAACTGTCTGTCTTAACTGTCTGCCTTAACTGTCTGCCTTAACTGTCTGCCTTAACTGTCTGCCGGTTTACCAAGTCCCAGCCGGGTTATAACTCCGGCCGGGTCATACCGCGGGGTATATCCCCGACATTAGCCCCCAGTTTAATTTGGATTTATCCATGTTAAGCTGATCCTAATCATCCTTAAGTCCTTATCATTTCCTTCTTCTAGAAAATCCGGGTCAACGGGCCAGCTTCATAATCAATTTGCTGACATTGGTTTGTCATAGAGAAATATTGTGAAGAATAATTCATTTGATTCAGCTCCCAATGCTTAACAAAAATATTGGTCCTCGAAATACTCATCTGATCTTCAGCCGGCTTAAGGATGTAGAACTTGCTGGTTTATCATTGCCAAAATTGCCGATTTACAAATATTGATGGCACCGGGTCATAATTGTAGTTAACATCAAGCCTGAAAATATACCTCTTATATGCCTATCACTTGTAGCCCCCAAGTCTTAAGGAGGTAACGTAGTAACAACATAAGAATTGCTTCAATATGAATGTCACAAGCTTGAAGAAATCTAGGTTGTTCATCTCAATCACTAGTCAAAACTGAGTATTCCACATATGTAGCCCCCAAGTGCCGGGTTGTCATGCTTGCAGCAACCTGGGACTTGTAATTGCCTGATGCTCAAAAAAACTTCAACCAGTGTAGCCCCCAAGGGCCGGGTCATTATGCAAATAATGAGCAGGACTTTGAAAATATGATCATGTAGACTTTAACAGCAACGTGTAGCCTCCAAGGGACGGCTCAGTAAGATAATACTGAGCTGGGACATTATATATACTTCATTGAAAATAACATCATATGATGTAACTCCCATCATGGGGCTTGAACCCACGTCCACAATGTTAAGAGCTTTGTGCTTTACCAACTAAGGAGTGGACCCTTCAATATAATGGATTAAGTCTTGTGTACCTTGAATTGTTGACAAGAGCAGTTGGTAGCCCCCAAGGGCCGGCTCATTACAATGTGATGAGTCGAGTCTTCAATAAGGTGATGAAAAAAATGACTTTGCATTAGCCCCCAAGTGCCATGGTGCATGCTGGCAGTGACATGGGAGTTGCATATTTGATGTGATCTCAACCTGAATAATGTAGCCCCCAAGTGTCGGGCCGCAAGCCTACAGTGACTCGGGACTATTCCTTTCATTGTAGAATAAATCATATCCATTGATAAATAATCATCATTGCGCTGAAGCGACTTTTGAAAACCTTAATCATAATACTGGTTATTTATAACCATAATAAAATCCAGCCATGTTGGCTATTAAAAATTTAAATAATATGCCCAATGATTTATAAGCGCATGATCCCCATTGCGCAATCCAAAGTATACTAGCGCTTCAAACCAAGAAGGGAGCCCCCAAGTGATATATTTTGAACCATCAAGGCCGGGTACCTATGTGTGAGCTGTGCTATGCAACAGACCCTCTTTGGTCCCCTTAACCCGGGCATTAAGCATCCAAGTAGGTCAGAGCTATGCTCATATGAAGTTATAATATTGGCTTGATAGCCGGATTGCCAAGGTAATCTGAGCTATGCTCTTATGGAATTATAATACTGGCTTGATAGCCGGATTACCAAGGTAAACAGAGTTGTGCTCTTATAGTGTGGGCTTGATAGCCGGGTTACCGAGGTAACCAAAGCTGTGCTCTTATGGGCTTGATAGCCGGATTACCGAGGTAACCAGAGCTGTGCTCTTATGATATGGGCTTGATAGCCGGATTACCGAGGTAACCAGAGCTGTGCTCTTATGATATGGGCTTGATAGCCGGATTACCGAGGTAACCAGAGCTGTGCTCTTATGATATGGGCTTGATAGCCGGATTACCGAGGTAACCAGAATTGTGCTCTTATGATATGGGCTTGATAGCCGGATTACCGAGGTAACCAGAGCTGTGCTCTTATGATATGGGCTTGATAGCCGGATTAAGATGTGTAGCTATGGTTCGAATACGACCAAGGCCCCAAGTGATTTTGTGGGCTGTGCCCAAAGGGTACCTATGTTTGAGTTGTGCTTTTGCAACAGACTCTCTTTGGTCCCTTTAATTTTTCCTGAGAACTTGAATCTTGCGAGAGATTATTCTTTTGACCCGGAAATTCTTAAACCGGATATTGAGAGCTTCAAAGCTTTGTGGCCGACAGCTTTCCCTTGAGCCGGATTTTAAACCGGAATCCTTCTTTTTAAGCCGGAAATTTTCTGACAGCCTTTAAATTTGCGCCAATATGGCGATTTAGGGTCCTGCATTAGATAACTTTGCAAGACGGATTAATTGCTCTTTTTAAAGAAAGCAATATATAATATAAAAATATACTGGATGGATTTCACCTGATATATTAGGCCAGAAATTATCCACCGCGGAGTTGATGATCACCATAGTGAAGCGGAAATTAATCATGGGTGAGTCCGCCATAGGAGCAGACAGATGAATCAGCCGCGATATTATAGGCCGGTGCGGACGGGCAAGTTGTCCTCCGCGTTGTAAACCGGTGCGGATGCGTGAACCGGCCGTCCGTTCATCAGGTAATGTGACACGGAGGAAAACACCGTTGTAGAACGTTGCCAGTGCGTGCTTTATACCCGCAGTATAACAATAATTTTTCCTGTATATAAAAACACCAATAGGGAAGTGTAATGGTGCTCATAGGAATTAAAATGTCCAGATAAAATATATATGAGGGATAACACCTAATTTTGTTTTTGTCGGATGAACGCAGATGCTGGTGCTGGATACTGCATGATGCTGCTTTGGCTTTTGACAAATGATTTGATCTGAAAAATCGTGCCATGTTGAGAGGAGTAGTAATACTGGTCCTCTTGTCTTCAAATGCGTAGGATGATTGAGGTTTCCACGTGGGGATGCAATCCCCACTTTTTTTTCCTTAGCAAATCCAAAGTAGTACTACATGGCGTGCCACGCTAGTAGCCTTGATCTTATGCTGTTTTTCTTTAGGAGACGTGACGTTTTGCCTCAGTTAACGCCATAATGGCAGCAGGCACGCGTACACCTGACAGAACCAACGGCCACTGCCCTCTTTTTCCTTCCTCTTTTTTATTCGGTCTCACCGTCTGGTGCCGTAATGGTTGGGCGATACGGGTTAATTAGGAGCATTTACCCTTGAGAGTCTGTCAAAGCAGCCACCGCGGAAACAATCAGAATGCTAAAGTTGCTCGTTTAGTGTTACTGTAGGCCTGTGCCACTAGATGCTTATGCAGCGTTTCGCCTCGCCGTTGTTTCTGTAATCAGACGTATGATGTATGCCAACAATGCTTGATGTGCTAAGATAAGAGTTGCAGTGCGCTTTAAACGGTGCCGTCGGGATATCTGACCAAACTTCATTCAGCTGTTATCATGTCATGATGGACTCTGTTTTCTCCTGTGCAGGTTTCTTGGCTCATCTGTTTGGAATCTCCAAATTACCATCCTGCAAACTTTGCTATACTGAATTTCATTACTGCAAAGCTGCTTCATTCGACTGATAGAAGTGACGTCAAGTGGCTTATCTAGAGCCTCTCCATTTTCCCTAATCCTCGGGCGATCTATCAAAATTTCTGCAGTAGTCAAGCACTCGTTGAGGTCCTGCAGGAACACCAGATAGAAGTATGTATAGAATAATCCTTGCACTCAAATATGCCAGCTCCTGCTCCGTAGCGCCTCTTCAGAACCTCAGGACAAAAGTAATGCGTACTTCAAACAAGATCCTAAAATTGCTCCCCGTATTGAAGAAAACTAGCGGAGCGGCGCGTGCGGCTAGGCACGATGTAGAGGAACAGCAGCAGGTGTAGCTGAGCGAGGGGCGGCTCAGCGAGTCCGCGGTGGAAGGGAGAACCACGGCGAGTCAGCGGGAGCGACGACAGAGGGCCGGGCGGTTTAAAGCGGCGACAAGGCGAGGCGAAGGCAGCCCGCGGTGGTAGAGGCGCCGCACCGCTCGCGTCGGGGCGGCTCAATACGGCAGCGGAGGGGAAGCGGCCGTGGAGCGGCAAACGGCGATGCCGACTCCAGCAGGTCTCGGTGGTGGCGGTTCAGGCGCAACCGGTTTGACGAGGCGACGACGGATTGTGGACGTGCTCGTGACTACAGCAGCAGAGGCGAAAGACCGTGGCAGAGGTGTGGCCGGCTCATGGCCGCGGTGATGAAAAACAGCGGTTTGAACACCGAGGGGGCGGCTCGTCGCCGAGGCATCGAGCCGGCGGGGCGGTTTAGCATGCCTGCAAGTGCAGCGACCCACGGCGGCGGTTTGGAGAGAGGCCATAGCAGAGGCATCGAGCCGGCGGGGTGGTTTAGCAAGCCTGCAAGTGCAGCGATCCACAGCGGCGGTTTGGAGAGAGGCCATGGCAGAGGCATCGAGTCGGCGGGGCGGTTTAGCAAGCCTGCAAGTGCAGCGACCCGCGGCAGCGGTTTGGCGACACAGGGGCGAGCTCTGGCGGCGGCGATTCGGTGCGCGTCACTGCAGAGGCGGAGTCCTCGAAGTTGAATCGACGGAGGCGATTTTGGATGCAGAGATAAGTCGACAGCAGCTCGACGCGTCCGCGACGGCCCAAGACAGCACCTGGCAGGGGCGGCTCGATGGAGACGGGTCAAACGGCGCGCGGCCTGCGATCCCGCGCGGTAGCGGAACTGGAATCCGGCTCGGGCCGGTGGAGGTGGAGGCGAGCGGAGGCGCCCGCAGCAACTGGAACGGGCGGGTCATGGCCTTCACGGTGGAGGGGCTCGGTCGATGCGAGACGGAGTCCAGGTGCGGACGGCTCTCAGCCGGGAGTAAGCCGGACCGGAGTGGAGACGGCCGATGGATTGGAAGCCGGAGGCGGAGCGAGTCACAACAGTGAGGCGCCGTATCCTCTTCCGGGTCGTGGTGGCTCAGAACCGTGGCCAGCTCAATGTCTTTCCTAGCAGTGAGGCGACTTCGGAGACGGCGACTCGAATCAGAGCGGCGGGTCATGGCGATGACGGGGAATCCGGGTCGCGGCCGTGGCTGCTTTTACCAATCGACACCCGTATCTCCCTTCGGGTTGTGGCCCTTCTATCTTTTTCCTTTGACCCCGATTTGCTAACAGTACGTGATGACCAAGCCAGGGTCAAGCCCTCGGTTCCTTATACTTCAAATCGGTTTCGCTGCAGATCGGTTCAAATAGATACGCCCGGGTTGCCTCCATGGCGACTCAACATAATTTCCTTGATCTCAACCGATGAGATTAGAGTTGATGCAAGTCCTTCCGTATGCTGACCCGGCAAGCAATAAGCTTCTTCCAAAATTGACTTGTCTTCATCCGGAAATTTACGAGTTTCTCGAAACCCTAATTAAGATCTCTCCAAGAACTCAACACCACCGTGCGCAGGCCCCATGGTGGGCGCCAACTGTCGTGGAATTGTCACGGCAGATGTCCTAGTGTGAGGACTTAGTCGTGAGGCCAATGCATCTATGTGGTAGCTTGAGAGGGGTTGATTGGAATCGAGAGACGCAACGCAAGACAAGGGTTTAGACAGCTTCGGGCCCCGGGAAACTGATCCAGTAACAACCCTACATGTTGTTTATGGCTAGGTCTCATTATGCTCATGAGGGAGTCGCCGTAAACCGGCTCTCCTAGTTGTGTCTAGCCTAGAGATTATTTCCCTCCTCTTCGGGTGCCCTGCCCCTCCTTATATAAGTTGAAGGGGCGGGTTACATGTAGAGTCCAACTCGGATTAAGACTTAAACTATTCTGACTTCTCTTCATGGGCTTCTTTACATCTTGGGCTTCTTAACGTCCCGGGCTTATTAACCCCAGGCGACTCTGTCTGCTGGGTTATGACTGTCTGCCGGGTTATGACTATCTGTCGGGTTATGACTATTTGCCGGGTTATGACTGTTTGCCGGGTTATGATATGACTTAACATCAGCCGGGTTATCATCTGCCGGGTTATGATCTGACTTAACATCCGCCAGGTTATCATCTGGGTTAACTGTCTGCCGGTTTACCACCTGTCGGTTTACCGTCTGGCTTAGCCATTTGTCTTAACTGTCTGTCTTAACTGTCTGCCATAATTGTCTACCGGTTTTACCAAGTTCCAGCCGGGTTATAACTCCGGTCGGGTCATACCGTGGGGTATATCCCCGACACCGTAGTAGCCACATAAAACTTGCAACAACAAAGTAGAGGATGTCTAACTTATTTTTTGCAGGGCATGTTGTGATGTGATATGGTCAAGACATGATGTGATATACGTTGTTGTATGAGATGACCATGTTTTGTAAAAGTTATCGGCAACCGGTAGTGTAACACCCCGCATGTAACTTTTCATATTTGTAACTCCAACTCTTGCCATTTCGGCTATGTGTTATGATATTCCCTCCGTGGTCGGGTTTTTGTCTTTCGTTTTGCATTTTGTTCATGTCATGCATTTCATATCATGTCATCATGTGCATTGCATTTGCATACGTGTTCGTCTCATGCATCCGAGCATTTCCCCGTTGTCCGTTTTGCAATCCGGCACTCCCACCTCCTCCGGCGCATCCTTTTTCGTTTCTTTTCGTGAACGGGTGTTAAACGTTCTCGGAATGGACCGAGGCTTGTCAAGTGGCCTTGGTATAACACCGGTAGACCACCGGTCAAGTTTCGTTCCATTTGGAGGTCGTTTGGTACTCCAACGGTTAACCGGGCATCCGCAAAGTCCGTTTGTGTGTGCAGCAAAACCCCCCTCTCTAAACAGCCCAAAACCCCTCTAAGTCATCACCATGCTCTAGGTCATTCGATCACGATCGGGTGGGCGAAAACCGCACCTCATTTGGACTCTCCTAGCTCCCTCTACCTATATATTTGCACCCCTCCCGAAATACATTCGCAGATCAACCCTAGCAGTTTTCCCCCGCCGCCGCCGGACGTGTCCGGTCCGAGCCAGACGAAATCGCGCCGCTGTCCTCAGCAAATCCCGCGCCGCCACGTCACCCGGGC